>NC_056733.1:1926140503-1926358003 GCF_019279795.1 Protopterus annectens | reverse complement strand
TATTCTGTGTGCAACAGATTGTGTGACTTGTTAATGCTACATCATGTCTGTTACATCTGATAGATATTGTCAAATAGGTCATCTAGGGCATGGATGATGACAACAGTATCATCTTGTGAAACCTGACCATGTCAAGGCATGTGATACAAATCCACACTGAGGTATTCACTCAACACTGTGGCCATAAACAGCTAGATCACCAAATGGGTAGCCCAGTGTATCACATACATGGCATCTTACTATGTTGAAATGTATGATGTGACATATATGTCAGGTCACATATCTCAGGGCTATCTGCTAGGCCCTTCACTGTCCATTAATTAAGTGATGGGCATCACAGGTGACATACATGCTATGGCACACAGCTGCCTGAACAACTACAGAATGTGGGCAATCATTGACTAACTGTGACATTAATATAATGCAGACAGTAGCAACACATAAACACTGCTTCTAGACGCAAGACAACACCTGCACTGACAAGAGACATGGGGGATTTGTTAATTCAGAAAACAAACATACCACCCAAGTATAATGTGGACATCACACACTATAATCAGACTGATAGGTATGTGACCCATGTGCTGGGGTAGCTGGTAAGTGGTACATCCATCAGCATGTGGTCGCAGTTCTAACTACTCCCTTGAATATAACACAAGTACTGGGCATGTGATGGACATCCACATTAGAGGCCATAATACCTTCATGATTCCCAGCGTTCATCACACCAACAACTGTGTACAATGCACCCTTCTTCATGTATCTCCCAACACATCTTTCAGTGATGTGTAACTGAGGTATACCACCTTTGTCACAGTGAGCTGTCACAAAACGTATTCAGCATACCTAGGTATGCCTTTTGTGGAATGTATATAACTGTCTTAAGGCATGGAGCACCATTCAAGTTGTTACACCAGATGCATGTGTGCTACCTGTCCTGCTGATGAACACATTACATACATAGGTGTTTAACAATATTAATGACATGTATATCATTTATGACAGTGTGGATTGTGCCATATATATACCATACATACAAGACAACTAGCTTGTATCCCCCATACTGTCGCATACAAGTATGGCAGTATCCCTCCTAACACCTCCAGCAGATATTACAGTGTCAGGACAGTGTGCATGGTTACCCTCATAGAGTGTAGATGTATCATAATAGTTGTTCAAGTGCGTGTGTGCTGACTCATCTCATGTCACTGTAAATCACATATGTTATGTCAGAGGCGTGGGATTACTGGTGTTACTATTCTGATATTGTCCATGATTGTGGCTGGTTCTTGTAATGTTTTCCATCAGCCTTTACCTGTGCCCACCTTGCTGAAGACATCTGTTGAAAGTACAGTGATATTCAGGCATATCCATTTGCACAACTTCACAATATGCACCCTACTCCAATTGTATGTCAGATCTCTGATACATGTCCTCTGCATTATCCATGTAAGGATGCTTATCTCACACAGACATCCTCTCCATTGTTATCTAAATGTAATGATCCTTCAAGCTACCTGCATACAATACGCAGACGACTCCACATTACTATGCTCCACTACTGGTCCTTCTGAACTGCAGTCCCTCACCCAAAATGTCTTTGAAATAGTAGGAAAATGGTTCTTACAGCACTGCCTCCTCCTTAATCCCAAAAAGAAAATCATTGCTCTTTACTCCCACACAAAAGTCCACCCCAATTGACTTCACTATCATATCTAATAATGGCACCGTCATATCTCCTGACGCTACCACCAATCTCTTAGGAATAATAATAGACCACAACCTTAACTTTGATACTCACATCAACACCACAATAAAATCAGTCAACAGAAAACTAGGCTTCCTTTATAAGATTAAATCCTTCCTTACTCCTATAGCTAAAACTACTATTGCCCACACCCACCTCTTCTCAACTCTCTTCTGTGCCTGACCTACTTACACTAATCTATCTAAAAGCAACCTCAATAAACTGGCAACCTCCTACAACAACATTGCCAGATTTGCAACTGGCTCCCCATTTAGAACCCACCACTGTCAAAATCTAAAACAACTATGTTGGCTGGAGCTGCATTATCAGATTCAATACCACCAACTTATTATTGCCCATAAGACCCTTTATCATCCTAGCAATAAACCAATATTCATGAGTCTAATCACCCCGTATAAAAATCTTACAAACCTACGCTCAGCAAATAAACTACTGGTATCCAGACAAAAACACAACAATAAAGCAGGGGATTCACTTTTCTCTAACACTGTGGGAAAAACCTGGAACTTACCTCCCTGTGAACTCACATCTCTTTCTTCAACTGCACTATTCAAAAAGAAACACAAATTATACCTTACAACTCACTGGCTATGCCAATGTACTAACCCAGACTAAGAATCCCCTTCCTGTTATCTTATGTTCTGTGCACTAAATACTAATTTCTCTACTGCTACAGTAAGTCCATTTCCTTCTTACACCTTTGTGAATCTGATCACTTAAGCTTATTTAAGACTGGATAAAGTCTATCCTTCTTACAAACCATTCCAGGAAATGATGATGTTTACCCAGCTTGGACTTTATGAATTGTCACTGCCTTGTAAATAACATGTTTCGTGATGTATATCCAGCTTGGACTTTATGATTGTCACTGCCTTGTAAATAACATTTTTCATGATGTATATCCAACTTGGACTTTAGGAATGTGTCACGGCCTTCTAAATATTTTTTTTCTTCTATTATTGTTTTGTCCTTTTTTTTTAATTTGTTATATCTCATGATTACTAACTTGCTATGTAAACAACTGTATTGTCTGTAAAGTCTGCCGTATCTGTTGTTGCAACTATCTGTCTTTGTGGATCTTTTCTCCCTGGGCCTCTACTGAAAATGGACATATATCCAGTTAGACTAGCCCGGTCAGCAAATGTAAAATAAATAAATAAATAAATAAATAAAATAAATTATGTCACCTTGTGTGACAGTCACATAAACACAATTTTCACTGTACAGTCCCTAGTGTACCATATAGATATGTGACTGTTGTAGCTGCTACAACCATCTTCCATTGACAAGCCCTCCTCTGCTGTGTACTGAACATTTTCACCAGCCCTCTTTCCCTGTGTTCATTCCAACAATTTATGTCTGTCACTGTTCAATACACACAGTTCCCCTGAGTGTTCATTTGACATGGCAGTACATGCCCCGTTACAGATCATTTACACAGCTTTGGTACACAATGCCAGGAATGGGATATCAAAATACTCTGTGCTGTAGGTACACTATCCTGTACTGTGTTTGGATCATACATTTTGCATTCATACCTTTCAACTGTCCAGATATTCCAGGATGTCCAGATATGTTCCTTATCAAATTTGTGGCTTTCTACCATATCACTGGGATGATCTCAGGAATGATGTGAGTCAAAATTATAAACATTTTTCATATCTCTCAATTGTCTTGATTTGTGCAGAACATTCAGTTTTTGTCTTTTATTTTTGATCTTTTCCTCATAACATTTTGGTTTTCTGGCAAATCACTGGCATGTCATTGCAGATTGAAGTCAGAAACCAATGGCATATGTTTGAATTTCAAACTTCATGCTCCTCAGAAAGTGCATGAGTCTGTGCAACCTATTACTCTATCAACTTTCTAAGTTTGTAAGAGCAATATTAACGTTTGTCTTTTTTGGGCATTTGTGCATCCATTATTTATGTCTTTGTCCAGATTGTATGCTCTAAGACGTTGAGAATGTTTCATTCTAACATATTTCTATGTGACAACTTTGTCAAATATTTCCCTATTTCTGTTTTTTGTTCCCTCGTTATGTTGGATTTTGTGCAGATGTGTTACAGTAGCAGACTGACAGCTATTTGTGAAGCCCTGGTGATCACTGTGGCATTCCGCTCAAATCTGGGGAATTTAGATGCTCTGCTTTACACAGAATTGATATCCACATTCACTTACACAGTTTCCTGGCCAGCAGCACTGTTGCCAGCCATGAAACCTAGCTTAGGCATTCCACATGTAATTAATATGCATTGCATGCTACCACTTGCTATGCACAGCCACACAATCATGTAAACTCCGTGTAGGGCCTCCTTTGTGCAAAGCATACAAGAAGTTTATTGAATTATGGGACACTATGTATTTAGAAAAGACATTTATTTATTTACTTTTCGGTAACCAGGTAGCTGGGCATGTTAAAAGAACCTTTACAGTCATGACCTAGGAAAAAAGGTAAGTGAATAGAGTTAAAAGCAGTGAAACATGCAACAATCAGTTGAGTAAGTATACAGAGCACATATTCACAACTGATTACTAAATTTTCTACATGCAGTCATGTATACAACAGCATCTTTGATAGAACATAAAAGATTAATGTTGGATGCAACAAGGGAAAATTTTCTATTTCTAGTACTGTACACCATATAATGTGTATGTTATATACAGTATAGACCTAGGAACATAGGCAACTACTAGATAGGATACAAAACCAGGCTGTGGTAAGGAATGAGTGATATCAGTTATTGTTGCATTCTTTGACATACATTATCCTTAAAGTAATTGCACTTTTTTGTATAGATGTTTAAAGAGGCTTTCTTGAATTCATTGAGTGAATTTCTACATATTACTTTGGAGAATTTTGTTCATGAGAGCAGGGCCCTGAAAATATCAAACTGTGAGATTCTTAAAGAATATAGTTGATCTCTGACTGGGAATTTTCTATCCCAGAGTTCTATAGCTGTATTTCTAAATTTTGAAAGGAAGTCAACTGAAGAAGGGTCATTCTTCTGTAACGGGTAACCATCTGAGGCTCTTAAAGATATGACAGTAGTGACAGTGGTGTAAACAGGTACCAGCAAGAAAAAAATGGTCACATATTGCTAAAAGTGGTCTGAAGTCTCTGTGTATTGTACAATGAATGAAAAGTGAGATGACAGAGGTCATACTCAAGCATCAGGAGAAGGACATTTTTGGCTAGAGCTATAGATGCTACTAGGGTGAGGAGATTTTCCTACAATACAAAGGAAGTTTCAATTCTTAATGAAATGAAAAAGTTCAGAAAAAAAATTAAAAGTTTAGCTTCTGTTCTCTAGTCAAATGTTAAGGCTTTATGTAATGGATGGTGGAGCAATACAACTGCTGTCCAACTACTTAGTGAAGAATTCTCTTCCAGTGAACTCATGGTCTACACCCACACTAATGTAGAAGACTTGACAAATCTAACCTTAACACAGAGTAAGGTTACACACAGTTCTTTTCCCTGCCAAATGCTAAGGCTTTAAGTGAGTGTTGGGGTTCTACTACTATTGACTTGAATGTCAACTCTAGTGAGTATAACTGTATTGTAAATGATTTAATAGATCTGATACTGCTTCCTAGCCCTGCTGGAGGGATACAGTGACCATCTAATACACAGCTGCCCAGACCTTGTTGGACCACAATTTGCTTACCTCTCCTGAGACATACCTCATAATTGGAGCTCCCATGCAGTTTTGATTCCTGCTCAAAGTACACTCATAAGTAGCAGAAACATTCAAATGCTTCTTAGTGATTGTTTTCATTTTGGTGGTTACTGCTTTCCACCTTGCCTCTATTCCCACCCACCACACGTCAACAAACTTATACTTATCCAGACCCCTTACATCAGATAAACATTGTTCAACCAATCAGACCCTTCAACAATCTACTTAAAGGCATCACATAGATGAATGATTTCTTTCACGCTCATCTCCTCTTACACCACATCGCATACTTCACCTTTTTTTTTTCCACTCACTTAACACATTGTCTTCAACTCTACTACTTATGATCTATTCTCTTTCACAGCACCAACTCATACCTAATTCATCTTAACACTGTCAGTCTGTCTATTCACTAGGTTTAATAATTTCATTACTCAGACCCCTGTTAACCAGCTCTCTTATTACTCTAAGTGTTATAGACTGCCTGAAAATTATGTAAAACTTAGCACCACCCTTTCATACTCAATCTAAGATTCACTATCAAGCATCATATATTACCATATTCCAACCTCCTTAGCTACATAACCAGAAAGCAGTTTATAGTACAGACCTTTATAATACATAAATCTTGCCCCAAATTTTAAGAAATGCTTGACTGCCACAGTTTACTAGCTTATTGACAAACTCCTTATGTCAGATGACATCCACAGTAACTCTGACCCACCGTAACAATTGCAACATTCCTTTATTACATCCAGCACTACCAGTAATAACATCTGTCTCTCAAGCAATGTGCCCATACTCAGAAATAAGGATTTTAAAATTGCTTACATCAACACCTGAAGTATTGATCAAAAGTGGTTCTCATTAGAAGCCTGGACCTATTCTGAAAACCATTATAGCTATAATAAAGACATGGCTTAATGACAAAATTTATGTATCAGGTTTTATTCACTCTAACTACAAATTTCTGTGTGACAATATAGCTGTCCCAAGAATGGTAGAGGTGTCATACTGATTGTCAGACATAACACTTCTCTGAACATTATTGACTCTAGCACCACCAATGTAGCAAATGATAAAGAACTGACCTGGGTACTAATTAACTAACCTATCAGTAAAAACACAAATCTATAAATCACCAGTGCTTATATCTTCTCCACTTTCCTCTGTTCAAATAATTAAAGGTATCCAAACAGACATTTTCTGCAAGGGCCATCAGGACAGCACAATAATTCTAGGAGATTTCAACTATAATGCTAAAGCATCTGATTCAAAACAAAGTAACAAAATGCCTGGACACCTCAACCACGAGTAATTAGTAAACCTTTCAACAAGGCTCAACCCCCATCAGATAAACCGTCATCTTTAGATCTCATAATCACTAATATAGCCACTGCAATACTGTCAATCTCCTTACCAAATATTTTGTAACCACTGTCCAGTGGTTCCCTTTTGGTCCTACAAATGAGGAAAGCCCTAGGCACTGTTAGCAACAGGATTCTTTTGCCCAGAACACTAGCTAACAATACTTATTCCTCACCTTAATGCCTTAGATTGTTTACCTGTTTAACACGTTAACAGTCCGAGATATGCTTTATCGTTCTTCATCACAATCTGAGCAAAAATCCCAGACACATTTTTCCTAAGTACACAAAGAATACTAAAAGATAGGAAATGCCCATGGCTAACTGAGGACCTTAATTATCATCATCATCAACCACTTGTTCTCATTTTCTACATGGGGTTGGAATTTTGTGTCAACTGTCACCATCTCTATCTATTCAATGCCACTATTTTAACTTTTTTCTGACACTTGTATCTGACTGTTGCAAGTCTTCTCCCACATAATCCATCCACCTCTTTGCTGGACACTCTTGTTTCTTTTTGGATTCTTCCTGTCTGTCGCAAATCTTCTTTACCAGAATTGTTTTCTGCTTTTCTGCACATGTGCCTGAACTGTAATCTGTTCTTTGAAATGTTCTACAATAGGAGCTAATTTGGCTTCTGCTCTTATGTCCTCATTTCATCTGTCTCACAGACTGCATCCTGCATCTGTCTCAGGAACTTCATCTCCATCATCTCTAGCTACCTCAGCTGCTCTGTCTCTACTGTACAGGTATCTGTACCATACGGTAGTACTGGTTGGGTCACATCACTGATCTATACACCTTACTTTTCAACTTCTTTAGCATTCTTCTGTCATATACTACCCTAAAACTCCTCCTATATACTTGAAACTGTTAACTTGCTCAACTATTTTCCCTTCTATCTCAGTTCTCAGCGTCTTCTGATTTCCACCATTTGCTGCCATTACAACTGTCTTATCTGTACTCAGTTTCATCCCATATCCCTCAGTTTTCCACTCCATTTTTCTATCCTTTGCTGAAGGTGTTGCTCAGAGTCCGCTTGTAATGTCACATCATCTACATACAGCAAAGTTGTCGATCTGTCCCCTCCACCCACCCTGTTTACTAATGCAGTCCATCATTAGTATGAACAGCAGCAGGCTCAGAGCTGAACCCTGATGCACTCCTGTTACCACAGGTAACTCCTCTGTGAGACTGAAAACTGTTCATTCTTGAGACATTGGGTCCTTTGTACATAGCCTGCACTAATTCTGCCTGCGTTTTGGGACTCTGAACCAACACAGGACTGCCTAAATCAGCTTTCTTGGGACCTTGTCATATGCTTTCTCCAAGACAAGGAATGCCCAGTTGGACTCCTTCCTCATGTCTAGTTTCTTCTCGACTATCTGTCTCACTGCAAACATTGGATGAGGTGTGCTGCATCCTGATCTGAATCTCAACTGCTCATCTCCCATCTTACTTTCTACTATTCTGCATATTTGTTTATCAGTTACCGTCTCCATAATTTTGATGCAACATGCCCGGAGTATGATATCTCTGTACTGTCCACAGTTCTGCCGGTCCCCTTTGATCTTGAATACTTGCACTAGTATGGATATTCTCCAGTCACCTGGAATACTCATTTCCCACTACACTGCTATAAGAACCTTCAGGAGACATTTTTATCCTATCTCACCCAACATCTTTATCATATCTGCACACTCATCTGAGATTGCTGCTACCTCAACCTCATTTTCTTTAGTGTTGTTCTTACTTCTTCTACAGTGGGCTTCTCCTCTTTTCTCCTCAAAGGCTGTATCTGGAACAGTACAGTTTCTGCTGGGATTTCTTCATTCAGAAGCTGCTGGAAGTTCTCCTTCCATATGCCTTTGCTGTCTTGTGGACTGGTGAGCAGGTTGTTGCTGGCATCCATTATGAAGGGTGTCTTACTATATTTTCTATCTTTCTGTCTTTGCCTTGCAACCTGATATAGTTTCTTTGTGCCATTGGCTAAATTACTTTACAGAAGCTGGTAGAGTGCCTCTGATGCCTTGTTCTTTGCTATTGCAACTCCTTTCTTATCCTCTTTGTTAGCCAAATAGTATTCGATCTTATCTTGGCCTGTCTTTTACTGCCCACATTTTCCTGAACGTCTTCATTCTTTTGATGATTTTCTGGATTCCTGCATTCCACCTGTATCTTTTCTTACATATATCTTATGTCCATACATGGCTCAGCTGCATATCTGTTCTGTAATCCTCACACATGCTGTTTTGAGGTTCTGCCACTTTCTTCATCTCCACACATTTCCTCTTCTTGATTTGCCAGAGTCCTGAGTAATTCCTGGAACTGTTGTGCTTTGTCTCCTGTCAGCTTCCAGGTCATCAGCCTGGTCTCAGTTTATCTTAGAACCTTCTCTGACCACTGCTTGCTGCTGACTGTGGCAACCAGTGGTTTATGCATTGAGCTGACTGTTTCCCTGGGGATGACTTTGCAATCACTGATTCTTTCCCAATGCTTTTTCCTTATTTGGAGGAAGTCTATTTGAGTTCCATGTTGGCCCCTTTTGTGTGTGTTCTTTTGACTGTATTTCTGAACCATGTGGTGTCTATCATTAAGATATTTGCCAGACAAAAGTCTATAATAGCCTCTGCTTCTTTAGTCCTGTTGTCCCACCCACGTGGCTCCAGGCAGCTCTCATATCCTGTTCTGCCTGTCACAATATGTGTATTCATGTCACCCACTCCTGCTTTATCTAGTCTTGAGTGAATGCACTCTTTTTTGCACTATCTCAATCCTGCTGTGGGGCGTAGGCTGAGATTATGAATACTGCTCTGTCATTACACTGGATTCTGACTGCTGTGAGTAATAATGACATACCTCACTGCCTTCTGAAGCCTCTCTCTCACCACTATTCTCACACCATTTCTAGTCTGTCCTCCTTCTGAGTAGTAGACTCTGGATCCCAAGCCAAGTGGCCTTGCTGCACTGTCCTTCCATCTTGTCTCCTGGATACATAGGATGTCTCCCCCTTTCCATTATGTTATCCACTTCCAAGCTGCATCCTGTCAGTTTACTTGCAATGAGTTTAGTAATTCTTAGTTCGTGTTTGACAGGTTTGACAGACAGAAGGATAGAATGGCCAATCCCTCTTCACTCCTGTTGTCCCACCCATTTTGCTCACCAGAGCTATCCCAGGTAACCCAAGCTTAAACAGTGGGCACTGGCTAGACGGTAGCTTAATGACCCAGAGCTGCTGGTCTTTATGATGGGCACATACTGGCCAGTAGGGGGTATTTACACCCCTCCCACCATTAGCATGGGTCCCTGGCATAGATAAGAGTAGGTCAGTTCCTCAACCTACTTATGACCAACAAATACCCATGCCCATATGGTGACATTAGTCAACATGAATGAATCACCTATAATCATATTTACACTGTTGAGAGGCTAGTCCTGCCATAGCACTCAGTCTGTGATCCCTGTTCTCCTATGTTGAGGATACTGTGCATTACAGTATATGCCCAAAGTGACTGGTCTGTTCAAAACTTCCTCCTATAGGGCAACTTGAAAAGTCTATGCAGCTGCCCACATCTCCATTCTTGGGTGAGTTTGAGATCGAAATACTCAGCATATTTTTCAGAGGTGGGATGAACCCTACAGAGATAAAGAGAGAACACACAAACAGGCATTGTCCGCAGGTCAGGATCAAACCTTATATCCAATGCATGGGAGACAAAGACTTTAATCATTACGCCAGCTGAGGAATTGAAGGACTTCTTGAAACACAGGGATAATGTATTTCTGGGTTGGAAAAGATGTAGCTACCCTAACAGCCATCTGCACTATATATATATATATATATATATATATATATATATATATATATATATATATATCTCACATGGAAAACAAGCTAGAACAGCCATCAGTATATGTCAGGGATAAATACATGTCAGATACAATCAGTCCTGAACATTTCTGGAACAAAAATAAAGCAATGAACAGGCTGTTTCACTGATCCCTCCTAGTCTGCTAACACTCCACAAGGAAGCATAAACACTAATGCTGCAGATAACTATCATGTCTTTCTTTTGTCATTAGTCCAGGAAGTAATTAACACATTCAAGTCCCCTGCTACCTCCTAACCATCTCCAAATCCAGTGTCAGTGATGCATTATGTAGCACATTCACATTTGGTTCAGAATGCTGTTTGTTCTATTTTCTACAACAGAGAAATGGGTTGCTGAAACTAGAGTGTCACATAAGGGGATGCTGCACTCCTGTGTGTCATTCATTGGATGAAACATTAAGCTGAGTCCCCAGTGGAGTGAGCTGATGGTAGTTACGAGGGATATAAAGGATTCTGTGGCGCCTATAAAAAAATGTTCCCTTATTCCCTGGAAATTTTCCCCTAGTAGTATAAAAGCCACAATGGGTCTGCCCTGAAAACAGGCTACTAGCCTAGTAGGACTAGTCTGGCCAACAAAGGATAAATAAAATAATTAAATAATAACCCACCCATCTCCAGTTTTACCATATTCTAGTATGTAGCTACTATCTGGTTTACTTACATCTCTAAAAATAAAATAAAATTAACTCATATTTAAAAATAATTTTATTGTAAATTCAATGTTCTTCAACTAACTTCACTTAAAAAAGCATCAGATAAAATTGCCAAGCAGACAAAATTGCCAACTTATAACTATATCTTAAACTTATCTCTTACTACAGGAAGTGTACCTCCAGTCCTAAAATATTCTTTCATTCTCCCTTTATCCAAAGTATTCTCACCCAAAACCAAAATAGCATGTTTTACCTAGAAATTGTGTCCTCACTGTTTGAAAATGTCTCTTCAATATGACTTCCTACATAGCTTCAGTGCTACAAAAGCTCTGTTTTTCACACAATGAGAATATTGATTGTTATGTCCACAGCATTTAAGGCAGCAAACCATAACTGTTATTAAACAAACCAGCAAAATTTAACATTGGCCACAACATAATCAAGTGGGTTCCCCGAGACTCTGTTTTGGGACTTCTGTTATTTATTTCCTTATTCATAATGACATCACTGATGACCTTCCATCATTAAATCTCACATTGTCTGCAGATGATGTACTCCTACTTCAATAAGTTCCTGAATAAACTGAAAAGTTAGCTGGAAACTTCATTTTGCATGTTCTGTCAGAAGACCATATCTAATTACCTCCTTATTAACTACAAAAAGACCAATGTTATGCTTTTTTCCTCCAGCAGAAAATGGCATTTCCATCACCGACAAACAAAATAACTATATTCCTCAGGTTATTGAAAACAAATATCTAGGTCATACCCTCAAACAACTGAGTACCTTTTTTTTTACTGAAGTAGGCAACAGACATCATTAATAAAGTTACAGCACAACTACAATTCTGTTACTCACAAAGGCCTGGCTGCATGCATAGGAAATAAGCATTGATGCTCACTGTGCAGAGAGTTAATAGTGCTGGCTTGACTGTTTTCAATTATATGGCATTTCTGAATGCCTGGCTTGGTGTCCACAAAATTTCTTGTAAGCTGTTTGGCATCTGTGTATGTCAAAGCAAAAATCCTCTGCTAATCAAAGGGATGGCTTTTTTCCATTACATTTCTTTGATGGATGCATAAACTCAACATATTGTTTCTCCAATCAGTTCAGGAACATAATTATAAGTGAGCACATCAGTACCCTTTAGCAGGATGCAAATGGACAGAATCAGTTAGCTTGCTTGAAGATATACTCACTTCCCAGTGTAGGAAGGTCTCACAGAGATTTGAAAAATGCAGCAGAAACAAGATCACCTTATACATATCTTTACAGCAGACCAACACTAGTTTGTTAGTAAATATGAAATGGCCATCAAGATGTTCAGCTCTGTGAATAACTCTGTCAATCGTTTTCTTAGGCTGTCTGCCTCCTTCTAAATTTTATTGGGAAAACCTGAAACACAACTTGCACATCTTGATAGCAGATACAGCAACCAAAGGCAAAGTCAAAGTAAACTTTATTGTCAATCAGATATACACAGCACTACAAGCTGAATGAAATTATGTCGCTTTGGTCCCAGTGCAAGATATAACAATCAACATATAGTTTGAGTGACAGCAAGACTAACTCACATACAGTAATGCTTAAAATATTGCAGTACAATAAATTACCACAAGTGGACAGGAAGACATTAAACAATATTATACTAGTAGGTATTGCGGGTCTATATTACAACATCGAAACGTCAAAAGAGCGACTGATCTTACATTGATACAGAATAACCGAAGCTCCTAAATCTTGAATGGCCATAACAGCGATTTTCTCACAAGGGAAAAAAATCGGTGGGCCAACAAAAAAAAAGAAAAAAACAAATCTACACACAAAATAAAGTGGGGGCAGTGCTGTGCCCCCCAAACCCCCCCACTTAAATATACCAATCGCACTACAGTGAAGAAAATGGCAAAGTCTTAACAATGGCCTAGCAATTTTTTTCCCTGGGAAAAAAATCACTGTTCTGGCCATACGAGATTTAGGAGCTTCAGTTATTTTGTGTCGATGTAAGAGTATTCGCTCTTTTGACATTTTGACATCATAATATAGACTCGGTATTGCAAAGACTATGATTTCACATTGTGATGGCTTAGATATTGCACTTCATCAGTAGCTGTAGTATGATATATTCTGATGTTCATATTGCACATGGATGGAGTGATGACTCACTCATGACTATTGCACATTCAAGAAGTAATAGCATAAGAAAACAGGCTAACTGTTCCATTTACTGAAGCAATTTGCCCGAGTGATTACTATAGATGATACTTCACAGCAAGTGGCATAGTGATCGGATTATTTGCTGTCATGCCTGGCATTTAGATTCAGCAGACTTATGGATAGAGGGAAGAAGCTCCTGTTCAGTCTAGATGATTTGTAGTGTAAGCTGTCATACTGCTTGCTTGAGGAAAGGCAGAAGTACATGTCATGGGCAGGGTGATTGGGATCATCGATTATCTTCCTAGCCCTTCCCATAGACTGAGTATCATACAGATCATTCAAGGATAGGAGTGAGGAGCCAATGACTTTTTCCTCTGTCCTCACTATCCTCAGGAGAGCCTTGCAGTCAGATGCTTTCCAGTTACCATACCAAACGATGATGTTATTTGAGAGGATGCTCTTGATAGTCCCCCTGTAGAAGGCCTTGAGGATAGACTGAGACAAGTTTGCCTTACTCAGTTTTCATAGGAAGTGCAGAAATTGTTGTGTCTTCTTCACTGTGTGGCTAATATGAGTCGACCAGGATAGATCATCTGAAATGTGCACACCCAGGAACTTGGTGTTTTTGACTCTTTCCACTACCACCCCCTTAATTTCTAGAGGTTGAAATTAGCCCTCCTGGCTATAACATCTTCAGAAATGACCGTAAAATGAAAAAAAGTGGGGGTATAGCCATTCTTTACAAATCGAACCTACAAATTTCCCTCATTAATGTGCTCCCATCAATAGATACCAAATCTGAAACCCTAACTATCAAACTCCAACTCAATAACTCTAAATCAATCTATATAATTTGCATGTATCTACCTCCAGGTAACAATACAAATTCTCTAGAAAACTTGCTTAGTCATTTCTCTACCCATCTACCCCAGGAGACCATTGTACTTGGTGACGTTAATATAGACTGGTTTTCTTGTAGTTCTCTCAACCCCACCAACCATATAAACCTCTTTGGATTCTCTCAACTAATTACAACTCCTACAAGAATCCATAAACTCACTAACAAGGAAAGTACTCTGGATTGGATCCTTATTAACAGCCACCCTGAATCTTATACTCCAGGAACCCTCACAGATGATATCAGTGACCACACACTTACCTACATTATTAAACAAAAAACCCACATTCCCGCCACACATAATCTCAAAACCTCCTGGTCAAAAACAAGTTTTAACCCAGACAGCTTCGTAACCGAATTGCAAGCTTGTGACTGGTCACCACTAACCTATCTAGAACTAGATGAAGCAGTTACCTACTTCAACACTAAATTTCTTAATATCCTAGACTCCCATGCCCCTTATCGCTCAACTAGAATAAAAACCAAATGTTCCCCCTGGCTCACAAAAAAAACAGGCAAAAGATACACTTCAGAAATAAAATCTGGGCTAATTGGAGATCTACCAAATGTCCAACAACCCACCTCCAATTTAAACAACTAAGAAATTCCACCAAAAAAGATATTCTTAGAGACAAAAAGATTACTACCTCGGCCTCCAACAAACCAATCAACAAACCCCACAAAAATTCTGGAGTGGGATAAACAAACTTCTTCAACCAGGCCACACCACCACTCCAAACCCAACCGGTTTCAATAGTAACAACTCCAACCTGATCCCTGATGCCTTTAATAACTACTTTACAGAAGCCATTCAAACCCTGGCCAATTTTTTACCTCCTCTCACTGCTTCCCAACCAAATATCTGCAATACTTCTTTACCTACCTTTCAAATACAACCTGTATTTACATCTTTCATCTGTAAGCTACTTCAAAAATTGAAGCCTTGTACCCCCCTTCTGCTGACCAACTCCCATCTGAATACCTAAAAATAGCCGCTAAAGCCGTAGACTATCCCATCTCTATCCTTATTAACAGATCTATCTCTGAGGGCAAAATCCCTGCTCTATGGAAGATATCCCATATCATCCCTCTACATAAAGGAGGACAATCTACTGAGCTTTCTAACTATCACCCTATTGCCCTACTGTCCCCATTAGCTAAGATAATGGAAAAATGTATTCACAAACAGCTACTCAACCACTTATTACAAAATAACCTACTAGCAAACTGCCAACATGGTTTTAGGCCATTCCACATTACATCAACTGCCCTTCTATCCTTTACTGACTCCATAAATAAAAATCGTAACAATAACTCATATTCCTCTACATTATTTATTGACTTGTCAAAAGCCTTTGACAAGGTTAACCACAACCTACTGCTAGACAAACTAAAGGCTCACTCTCTAGATCCTCAAGCCATACAATGGTTTAGATCTTATCTGGAAAATAGACAGCAAGCAGTACTTTGGCATAACATCCTGTCTTCACTACTACCAGTAAAAGTAGGAGTACCCCAGGGCTCTATCTTAGGTCCCCTACTCTTCTCCTTATTTATTAACAACTTACATACTAACATAACCCAAGCCACCTGTATTCAGTATGCAGATGACTCCACCTTAATATGTACAGCCAAAAGTATAACCTCTCTCCACTCTCTCACCCAAACTATTTTTAAGAAGGTTGAAGACTGTTTTATGCAACACTGCCTCCTCCTAAATCCCAAAAAATCAAAACTACTACTCATAAATCACCTGTTCCTTCCTTCTCTATACCCTCTAACAATGGTACCAACATTACCCCAGAGACTACAACCCACCTACTAGGTGTAACTATTGATAATCAACTCAACTATGATGTACACATTAACTCAACTATTAAGTCTGTCAACAAAAAACTTGGCACCCTCTATAGAATAAAACCCCTTCTTACCCCTCCTGCAAGAAAAACAATTGCCCAGACTCACCTAATTTCCACCCTTTTCTATGTCTCTGTTATATACACTAACCTATCCAAAAACAACCTCTCTAAACTCTCTACCTGTTATAATAGCATAACTAGATTCATCACAAGCTCCCCCTTTAAAACTCACCACTGCCTTAACCTCAAACAGCTTGGCTGGCTAGAACTTCATAACCACATACTCTATCAACAACTACTTATTACTCAAAAGATCCTATACCACCCTAATAATACCCCTATCCTCACTAATCTCATTACACCTTATACGAATCTACCTACACTAAGCTCTGCTAATAAACTTCTAGTCTCCTCTAATAAAGCTAACAACAAAGCTGGGGATTCACTCTTCTCAAACACTGCAGGAAAATTCTGGAATCAGCTTCCTGCTGACTTAACTTCCCTTGCTTCTACTTCTCTTTTTAAAAAACATCTTAAAGAACATCTCAAAGCTCATTGGCTCTGTCCATGCACTAACCCAGATTGACATCTTTTCTCACTTCTATCCATAACCCTATACACTACTCCTATAACCTTTACCTCCAAATTGACTTACTACTACTGACTCTTACTCAGGAATTTTAGAATAATATATATATTCTTTTCCCTTTTCTAAGACTTGCTTATACCTTTTACTGTGAGTTGTTGAATTGTTTAGTTTAATTTCCACTAAAAATGTTTAGTTTTACAAATTTATTTTATAACTGTTCTCTATCAGAGTGCTAACTCTGTATTGTACTTCTCATAGTTATATGCATTGTTAAATTTCCCATTTTTTGCTTGGAGCTTTTCTCCCCAGGCCTCTACTGAAAATGGACATATATCCAGCTAGACTAGCCCGGTCAACAAATGTAAAATAAAAAAATAAATAATAAATTGATGTATCTCCTGAGTCCTTCTGAAGTCCACTGTTAATTCTTTGGTCTTGTTCACATTTAAGGCCAGATTGTTGCTGTCACATCAGCTTATTAGATGTTCTACTTCTTCTCTGTAGGCTGTAGCCTGTTTCCTCACCATTTCTGACAAGACCTACAGCATCTGCAAACTTGATGATTTTGCTGGATTCGTGCTTGGCCATGCAGTCGTGTGTCAATAAGGTGAAGAGCAGAGGACTCAGGATACAGCCCTGAGGGACACCTGTGCTCAATGTAATACTGATTGAACTGTTATTTCCCCACATGTACTTTTTGGGGTCTGTTGATGAAAAGTCCAGTATCCAGTTACATGGGGGGGGGGGCGGCTTTGATGCCCAACTGGATCAGCTTTGATATCAGATTCTGGGGGATGACAGTGTTAAAAGCAGAACTAAAATCAATGAACAGCATTCTGACATAGCAATTCTTATTCCCTAGGTGTGCCAAGGATTCATGAAGTGCTATAGCTATTGCATCAGCCATGCAACGGTTAGATCTATAAGCAAACTTTAATGTATCCAGTGTTGTAGGTAGGCTTGAAAAGTAATGGTTCTTAAACAGCTACTCAAAACACTTCATTACTGTTGATGTAAGAGCAACTGGCTGGTAATCAATTAGGCTTGTTGGCTGGGATTTCTTGGGTAAGGGAATGACTGTTGTATTTTTGAAGCAACTGGGTATAATGGCTAGTTGCAGAGATGTGTTGCATGTGTCTGTTAGTACAGTGTACAATTTGGTAGCACAGTCTCTTAAAACCCTTCCCATAATATTATCAGGACCAGCTAATTTTCTCAGGTTTACTTGCATCAGGGTCCTCAGAACATCAGATGTTCTTAGACAGAGCACCTCCATACCCTGTCTGACAGGGCACTTTTTTGGCACAGTGCTGTTGCCCATATCAAATCTGCTGAAGTAGGTGTTTAGTTTGTTCAGAAATTCTTTGTGGTCATCACATGGGGAGGATGCAGGCCTGTAGTTGGTTACAGATTGTATGCCTTGCCAGAGATGTCTGGAATCCCTTTATTCAGAGAAGTGTCTCTAAAGTTTACATCCATAGGTCCTCTTATCCTCCTTTATACCTCTACTTAGATATGCTCAGGCCTCTCTTAGGGCATCCTTGTCTTGATTTAAATGCTGCATTTCGTGCCTTGTTCCTTCCTGTTGCAATGTTTGCTTCCTTGTTGCAATGTTTGCTTCCTAGAGGCCTGCCTTCACTTGTGTTACTACAGAACTCAAAGCAATAGGGAAGTGCAAAAAAAAAAAAAGATCCTGATACCCTCCTTGGAGTTGCAGTTCTTGATACTTCCAGGAGGACATTACCATTTTATTACCACTGTCTCTTTTGTGATAAGTGTGGTGTGCCCGAGTAGATTTTGCATCTCATCAGATTCCTTGACACCATTTACAAAGTAAAAGCTTTCAAAGTAAAATAAAACATTTTTAAAAATCATCAGATGCAATTTTCTATTGCAGTAGTTTTTTTTTTTTTTGAAAAACACATGCATGGAAGGCACTGTGAGGTGTGTGGGCTCATTATTCCAGCAAAAAGGCATCTTCTTTTACCCTGATCCAACCAGAAGTCATCAGAAGAAGAACATTTAAATGATTTTTAAGGAATAGAGTTCCAAAGACGTCTCATTGCATATTTAGATATGGTAGCTCTCAGAGTTAATAAAGTATGGGGATGCCTTTGCTAATGTGCTGTAAGGACTTTTGCGAGAACACTAGTGTGGTCAGGGTTGTCAGGGCAATGTTTGATTCAGAGACTATGAGGTCTTTCACACTATTACTATACCAGGTGTATTGGCCAGCCCAAGTTGGGTAATTATCATGAACCAAGAAAATTTCTTTGAATTCTATGGTTTGTTTCAGCTGATTATTTACAACAAAGAATGCCATTGTAATTCTTAGGATTCAGTTTTTAGCAAATTCTTTTAAAATCCATACATCTGAACAGCAACAAGCTCATATCTGACATCATGAATGCGTTGAAGTCTGAAACTCTACACTACAAGTCATAAAACCCTTAAAATGTAGTGCAATTCAAGGAAAACAACATCAAATTGTGTTGTATTTGAAAGATGTTTTTGTGTTGGGGTGAACCCCACTGCACTCCTGTACTAATATATATATATATATATATATATATATATATATATATATATATATATACATATATATACATATATATATATATATATTTAGAGTATCTCTGAAATCTGTGCACCTCAGAGAAGGAGAACTCTTATACATGCAGTAACTCTGAACTTAGTATATATTTCCCCTGTAATCATACTTGCCCTACACCAGTTAAAAACAAAAAGAAAACACACACTGAATTATGAAGTGAAGTTCCTTTAGAATGCTGCACATATTTTTAGAGACTAAGAGACTGTAGATCACACCCTGATTGTAGAAGGAACCTTCTTCTGCACAGTGTTAATCTACAGGTAATGGTCACTGAAAAACAAGCCCGATGCTTCACAGCAGCATATCACGCTACTGTGGAATTCAGACTGAAAAAATAAACTAACGGCCGCCATTATTTTATGCTCACTAAACAGTGCTTTTTCTGTTTAGCTAGTGTAAAATAAAAAAAGAAAGAAACAATTAAAATAAAAAAAATGTGAGTTATGTGTTTATGTCTGTTTGTGGCAGTGTATGCATGTATGACAGTAAGAGAAAAATCGAGCAATTATTGTACACTTGCTAAGCAGCAGTTTTGCTGTTTAGCCAGTGTAAAAAAATAAATAAAATACAAAAATGTGCGTGTGTGTGTGGGTGTGTGTGTGTGTGTGTGTGTGTGTGTATGTGTGTGTGCGTGCGTGCGTGTGTGTGTGCATGTGTGTGTGTGCGTGTATATGTGTGTATATGTGTGTGTGTGTGTGTGTGTGTGTGTGTGTGTGTGTGTGTGTGTGTGTGTGTGTGTGTGTGTGTGTGTGTGTGTGTGTGTATGTGTGTGCGTGTGTGTGAGACAGTGAGTAAGTGAGATCTACCACTGGCAGCAGCAGTAATAAAGAGGTTTGCATACCTCTCGACCTTTCAGCTGAATAAATCTATATAAAGTCTAAAATAAAGGGGGAACAAAGGCTAAAAATAGAAATAGATTTTATTTATTGCTCTTATAAAATTACAAAATTGCTTAAATAATAGGATTTATGTTAGTATGCATTTTCTGAAGAAGTGAAAATCTGAAAGTCATATCTATGTCATTATTTAGTGACTTCAATCCAAATGACTAGAAGCAAATCACACATTTTATGAGTAATGGCTAAAGAAATAAAGCAAATATCTGGATTTTTTTTTTTATGTTATATTTTGGATGTAAAATGCTTCCTCCAGCACCATATACATATTCTACAGTGATTTTGAAATATTAGGTGGAGGAACTGTTTTACATAAAAAATATATAAAAGTTACAGTAATACAAAAATAATAAGTATGTAAGTAAGTAAAAAACAACAATATTACAGACAGCCCATTCTCTAAGTGGAGTAATGCCCTCCAGGGTATGTGTTTTTGTGTAAATAATGCCAGGTGGTGGGCCTCAGAACACCCTTGGGCAGGCATTATTTCTACAATAAGACATTACTGCTTGCTTAGTGACTGTATATGACAATATTTGAAAGGGGAAAGTTACTGAGGTTCCACTTACATGTGCTCAAGTCATTCTTCAGTATTTGGGAGGAAACAAATCAGTTCAGCACACCTCCTGCATGTGTATACTATTTTGACGGTGGTTCAGACAAATATCGCTCATTTCGTTCATGTGCTGTACCACAACAGTAAACCAAAAGACTTAAACTGATTTTGTTTCATTCCTGTTCTTTCTTGTTTGGCTGCAGAGTGCAAATGGTATCTAACATGATGTTACAATTGATAAAGAAAGTTAGATATAAAAATGGTTTCATGTCAACATTATGCTCTATCTAATGTGGTCTTTTGGGAACTCATGCAGGCTCCAGTATGTTCTACATGACATGAATTAAGAATGGTTAACTAATAATCTAAATATTCAAGTGAATATAACACAAGCACTCTCTTCAGATCACATTCTCCATACCTTATTAAGTACCTGTATTTTTCACTTTGGCACTCTTCTCCACAGTTAATTGTGATTATCACTGATTTATTTTTAATTGTACAAATATTTCCTTGCTACTGCCCTCAGAGTTGTTGCAAGAGAATTTGGCACCTCCATCAACCCTTCAAAAAAAGTCTGTCGTCTTACAAGTTTCTGTTAAGAGACAATCACAATTGCGCAAAGATAGCTTGTTCTGTGGGTTTTTTTTTTTTTTTTTTTAACTTTATGGCCTGAGTCAAACTTTCAGCACATCCCACAAGTTGGCTCCCAGGTCAGTTACCCTGTTCACCATGCCTTATTACAACTATGTTTGCACTGCAAACACATCTTGTGTTTTGTGGTGTATGCTATTGCTGCACTTGCAATTCTTAACTCACTTTGTTGTTTGCTGTTACATTCTGACTTTGACATATCTTGGAAAAGCTGAGACAATATGTATTATTGATGAAAATTTTTGTAGTGTGCAAGCAAAGCATACTTACAGGGTTTTTCTTCTTCTTGTCTTTGTCCTTGCTTGGCTTTCTGTTGCTGACAAAGTAATGCAATGTGCCATACTCCACCAAGGCAGCAAATACAAAAATAAAGCAGACTGATACGAAAAGATCCATTGCGGTTACATAAGAGACTTTTGGAAGAGATTTACGAGCAATTGTACTGAGTGTAGTCATTGTCAGGACAGTTGTAATACCTGTCAAGCAAAAAATAAGTCTTTGAGTCTACTGAACAGATATGATACAATTAATGTCACTGTCCACTGAGATAAAGAAGGATGTGTATTTTGTCCTAATTTTGCTGAGAAGTACCTTTCTGGTTACTACATCATAACTACAAACTCAGTTTAAGTTTTGTATGCATGACTGATCTTTTTACAGACTTCTGCTCATTGCCTCTTAGACTGAGTAATATTAGATGAAGGATTACAGTACATCACTTTGTTTGCAGGTATATTGTTGTTCACAGAGCAAATGCAAGTTCACAAGCTCCTACAGTATCATATTTATATGAACACTGACACTAGTTTAAAAGTTTAATTTATTTTATGCCTTTCTGCCTAATTATATAGAATACTGTTGATCTACAGTGTGAGCTCAATTAACATTTATTTGTGTTTAATACAGCCACTCCCAACTGCTCAATAAAAGAGGAGTTTGCAATACAAGCAGAAAAAAAAATCATAATTAAACAATGGGATACTGCCAGTGTACATGCATTTGTATATAACGATATATATATATATATATATATATATATATATATATATATATGTTTACTTTAATTCACTGAAAAGTCATTCCACCAAATTTCAAAACACTCACACCAAATTGCTAAAAGCTCAAATAACTGAAAATTCATTTCACTGAACCACATTTCACTGAATGTAAGTATTGTTGGGCAAATAAAACATACAGCCATTTTCCCCACTGTATGGTGATCCTGGAGTTAGTATATATGGTTAGGGAGGTGTGGGGGGCCTAGCCAGCATCTACTTTTGGTTTTATAGTGTTAGCTTTCAGTGAAATGAGATTCATAAATATAAACGCTAAGTAGGTGGGGGGATATGACCCCCACACCCCACACCCCACACCCCCCCAACTATATATACTAACTCCAGGATTGCACTACAGTGGGGAAAAGGGCATATACATTTTATTTGCACAACAGTACTTACATGCAGTGAAATGTGATTCAGTGAAATGGGTTTTCAGTGATTTGAGCTTTCAGCGATTTTTGAGGGTAAATTGAAATTCAGTGACATGAGTTTTCAGTGAATGAAAGTAGACCCATATATATATCTTTAGTGTAGGATTGTTTGTTTGATTGTGGGGGGATATTGTGTGTATGCGTATGTGTGTGGTGTATTTGTAGTGTAGGTTCTTGATTTAAAATTTTGCCATTATGGGGTTTCGGGATTTAAAGCTTTCGGCTATAGAATTTCGAAATACTGAAATTCGGGATTTCAGTATTTTGAGATTCAATAGTGAACCCATATATCTATATAATATATATATATATATATATATATATATGTGTGTGTGTGTGTGTGTGTGTGTGTATGTATATATATATATATATATATATATATATATATATATGTATATCTACATATATATATATATCTATATATATACTACTTTTGAGGATATACATTTGAGTCTACCCTACCCAAAACTGAACACGCACAAAATCTTACAATGACAAGTAACTGGAATGCCAGCAGTTGAAATATGGCCACATCATGCCAAACTATTTTTCTTCCTTATTCTTGAGGAAAGATATTGAAAATGATAATAACAGAACATGAAAGATAAAACATAAGTTCATGAAACAGAACCAAATTTCCTTCTTAAACTTGAGGGCATACATTAAAAACTACAACAATAATTAATGCAGCAGCCACAGAGCAGTCATAAAGTTCCCCATATATTTATGTATGAATGTATGCACATATTTATTTAATTTAATGCTTAAACCCAAGTACAGCACTGATTTCAATAGACGAATCTCATTCTCAGCAGGGTGAGAGAGAAAGATAGACAATTGAAAATGTGTCAATGAAAGCAAAGGAAACACTAAAAGGTATATACAGGGATAAAGAGATATAGCTTATTGGGACGAACCCAGTCAACAAAGGATACATAAATAAATGAAATAAAAAATGCAGAGAGAATCAAACAGTGGAAGCTACATAAATCAAAACAAGCTAAAACATAAAAAAGCAGTGTATACAATGAACATTTTATACAATATTTACAAAGACATTGATAAAGCTATGAATAATATAAATCACTGTAGCTGAAATGTCCATTGTTGCTTGAAGTTGATCCAATAAGGGTGAAATTCAGCAAGAAGTTAGTGAGGAGACAGAAATGGCTATACTAATAAAAATGTAACACAATGGTCTTTATAGCAATTTACAGAGAAATAAACTTACTATATTTGCTAATCAAAGATCACAAAGCCAAACTCTATTGGGAATAATTTACTCATTTAAGATGGACACAGGCAGGAATCATCTGGGATAAGGAAGTTTGCATACAGTAAGCTAAAATACATTGTCATTTCTCAAAATAGGGCATTTCATTTCCCATCAAGAGCATATTTATTTCCAATTCATGCATGTAACCAGTTTTAGATTTGAAGGGATCACAATGGTCAAACAGTTGAAAAAAAAGCATATTATTATGACTGCAGCACTGAAGCTATTCAAACAGTAATGTCTAACAGGTTGGGCAGTACAGGGAAATAACAAACTGCCCACGATGGTTGTGGAGACCAACACCGCAAATTGATGTTCTCTCCACTCTGAAATTTGCCTATAATATCAAGCATGGTGATCACTAATGCTAATAGAAAATGGACTATTGGTTAAATATTTTTACATTTCCTTTTTCACTAGTATATTTTGATAGTTTTCATGTTAAACAGTTCCTCCACCTAATATTTCAAAGTTAGTGCAGAGTATGTAGTTGTTGAATGAAGTATTTTACATTGTAAATATAAAAGTTATGCAAATATCATTTATATAGCCGAACTGGAAGCAAAACTCTCTTCAACAATACTGGACTAGACAGTCAAGAGGAGAAGGTAAACACTTGCACCACACCACACTTATCACACAGCCCTCAAAACCTACACCACCAAAACACACACATAGCAACACAAAATACACACCTACATTTGCAGAGGCTCTAGATAAAAATCTGCTCCAGCAACAGAGACTTCCAAAGCAGAAATGCATGCAACCTCCACCCCCCTAACACAACCCAAATGACACATAGCCCACAAACTCAGTGTGCCACTCAACCACAGCACAAAAGGTATAACAACGTACCCAGCACTCTAGTCATAGGTGACTCTATAGTCAGGCACACACTGATGTTCTACTCACCAGGCTAATCAAGGAGAAAGTTACTGTCAGCTGCCTGCCAGGTGCCAGGATCTGCCACATAATGCACGCACTCAGGTCACTCCACAACAAGTACAAATATGACACTGTCATTGTCCATGTTGGTGTGAATGACCTGAGACATACCTCCCTGGTCTACATGAAAAGAGACATGGAGGAGCTGTCCGATCTTGTAGCCTAGGCAGGTATGACCCTAGCCCTGAGTAGCATCCTGTCATCACCCAGAATGATACCACAGTACAAGGACAAAATTATTGACTTCAGCAATTGGCTAAGCTTCGGGTGTCATTCTAAGGGGGTCCAGTATCTATCTGCCTGGGATGACATGATTGACAAACCACGATGCTTTGCCAGAGATGGCCTGCACCTGTCGTCCTTGGGATTCCGGATACTGGCTAAGGATCTTGCCACCCCTATAGTGCCTTTTTTAGGAAAGGTTCAAATGACAAATTCACCACCATAACAGGTACAAGCAAGCAAAATCTGAGGGTAATGCTACTCAATGCTAGAAGTCTAAACCTCAAAATGCATTCACTTGAGGCACTCCTTAAAATGGAGAACATCGACATCTGTGCATTGACAGAGACCTGGTTCAAGGCTCCAGAGAGCACCCCTGCATTACCAGGGTATAATTCATATCACACCTTTCAGCCACCTAACCTGGACTGAAACACTAAAGGTGGAGGCGTGTCCATATTCATTAAGGATATCCACAACTCCAGGCTAGTTGCTCAGCATAATGCATCCAAGATTATCCAAGTGCAACTAACTCTGGGCAAGACCGCAATCCAAATTGTAACTTGCAACAGATCCCCCATCATGCCCCAGGATTCTCAATCTTCATTTCTTGATACACTGGAAAATATTAGGGTACAACCCTACACCCTAATAATGGGGGATTCCAACTACCCCACCATTAATTGGGAAAACTACTCATGTACCAATTCTTTTGCTCAACCTTTTATGGAATTCATAAATTCCAGGGGCAGCAATATCCTAGACCTGGTCATTGCTAACATGGGTTACCGAACTTCCACACCAGAGGTCAATTCCTCATTGGTCAGATCTGACCACAAGCTAATCAGCCTAGACATCCACATTCCGGCCCCACCCCCCATTAGGGAAACCACCGTAAAAAATTTCCCCAAAGCCAACTTCACGCTTCTTAAGACAGAAATGGCAAACTTCAAGACACCCATGCAGATGGACAATAGAGGTACGACTGCTGAATCCTACACAAATGCACTTTATAAGCACTTACACGAGTGCATGGATCATGCTATCCCTAACAGAACCAAGATGCTATCCTCCAAAAAAGGAAGCCAATCTGGTGGTCCCCTGGCATAAACAAACTCTACAACAGAAGAAAGAAACTGTTGCAAAAAAGAGTAAAATCCCATGACTGGAAGAACTCCCTGGTCAGCCTCAGTAAGAAGCTGAAATCCCTCATAAAATCCTCCAAAGCTAGTTATGAAAACAAAATCACCACTGATTCTACAGACAACCACAAAACATTCTATAGCTATGTCAAGAATCTCAGTGGCAACACTCAGATCTGCTCTGAGTTACAGTAGAATGGCATTAAATAAATAGAACCAACTGATATTGCCAACATCCTGGCAGATAGGTTCAATGCTAACTTTACCCCCTCCCTCACCCCCTAAAGGGCCCATCTCTATACCAGAAGAATGCAAAGTTCCTCTAATCATGGCTGCACAGGTAAAAACCACACTCTCCAAAGCCAAGAACACAGCATCCATTGGACCTGACAACATCCCAGGCTGCGTTCTACATGAACTACAGAATGAACTGGCACCTCACCTAAGCACCATGTTCAATCACAGCCTCTCCTCAGACTTTTTTCCCACTGAATGGTGCACAGTGATGGTTATCCCACTCCACAAAAGGGGAGTCACCACGGACCCCGGGAACTACCGCCCCATTAGCCTAACGAGCCTGGTCTGCAAGGCCATGGAATGTATCATCATGGAACTTATAAACAAAGACATTGGTAACCTCCAAACTCTGGCCCCCATCCAGTTCGAGTTTGTAAAAGGCAGATCATGTCTCCTAAATCTGATAGACTTCTTTGAAGCAGTCACCAAAGCCATAGACGAGGGTAAGGTGGTTCACACAGCCTATCTAGATCTCTCCATGGCTTTTGACAGTATCCCCCAATCTGGAATTTTAGATAAACTCACTAAACTAGGCATAAATCCCTATGTCACAAGATGGGTTGCCAACTGGCTCACTGACAGAACCCACACTGTGAAAGTAGCAGACTCCAAATCCACTTCACACCAGTGACAAGTGGAGTACCACAGGGTTCAGTCCTGGGTCCTCTCCTGTTTGGTATCTAGTTTTCTGAAGTATAGCCTAACACAGAAGGCCTTTGACTAATGAAGTCGCAGATGACTGCAAACTATAAGCCATAATTGAAACTCCTAACGAAGTGGACATCCTACAAAAGGGCCTCACTGAGACAGATGCCTGGTGTCAAAGCCATGGCCTCAAGCTCAATGCCAGAAAGTGCATTGTCATCCCCTTTAGTAAAAACTCTGTACCCATGAGCTACCACATAGGTGGTAGTCTACTTAACACCGAAAGTGTGATAAGAGACCTTGGGACATAGGTGGACAGTAGTCTCTCCTTTGATAATCACATCACCACAGTAGTCAGGAAATCCTTCTATGTGGCACACCTCATCACAAAAGGTTTCTCATGAAGGAAAAAAGAGGTCATTGTTCTACTCTACTCGTCACTCATTAGACCCATTATACAGTACAATGCCCCTTTCGCTATGTACCTCACAAGACATCTACAACAACTGGAAAGGCTGCAGAAATACCTCACAAAGAGGATTACTGGCCTCAAACAGATGCCCTACGCAGACTGTCTAAAAAAAACTCCAGCTTTACTCTGTCGCATATTGTCTACTCAGAGGTGATCTCTGCCTAACATACAAAGCTATGTCAAATCCAGAGCTGTTCGACATGCTCCACTTAAAGAAATCCCAATCCCTCCAAGCTATATGCTCTAGGGACCTAAACCTTTTCACCACAATAAACAGAACATGCTGGAGGGATAGATTCCTGTCCCAGAGACTTCCCATACTCTGGAACAAACTACCTATCTATATCAAACAAAGCTCCTCATTAGCACTCTTCAAGAAAAATCTTGATGATTGGATGGGAAATAGGAAATCCACCCCGGAGATCACTTCTGTTTCTCTGCTTGACAGGGGCACAGGAAAATAATTTTCTTGGGTGGAAAAAGCCAGGTTACCTTTTTGTTAGGCTTGTATAAGTGTTACATTAAAGGAATTCCCCCTGCACGAAAGGCAATTGCATGGCTCCAGTAATATGAAATCCAAATGCCAAAAGATGAGCCAGCAAACTGTGAGACTGAAATAATGTTTATTCAATGAAAAAACACAACAGTTTCGGCTGATATACACCACAGCCTTCCTCGGTGTAACTAAAATTCATTGAAAATGATCCTTTTATAGATGTATTTTAATTAAGACAAACGTGATTGGATAATCACAATTGTTCATTTAATCCAGGTGGGAATAAACCTCCCAGTTTAACAATCCGCTTCTTTTCTTTTGTATACAGAATGGAATGCCATCCTGCTTTGTTAGATTTATTACCTTTTATAATGTCAGTGACCATGAAACTGAACTTGGCAGATAAATGTTTTGTGGAATGTTTGAATAAAGCACTCCTTGTTTTTTTATTTCTCAAGTCACTAGTGTGTTCAGAAATTCTCAGTCTAAGTGGCCGTGAAGTTTGGCCTATGTAGCTAAATAAATCAGCCATTCACTGTTGCAATTAGCAAAAAAGCTAATGTCATAAACTGTGTCGCAGTTCTTATTTGTAAATTGTCTGGACTTAAAAACTTTACTGCAATGAGTGCAATGACCACATGGATAGCATCCAGTGAGCACCTCACCTATGAATGTGGTTTGTACTTCTTGAAAGGATGTTTTGGAATGTGAATGTTTATAATGGTTGAAGTGTGAAGCTTGATTCCTGCCCTTATGGAATGAAAAATAACTTCTGTCTGAAAAAACATTAGATGTGGTGCCTTCTACAGAGGCCAAACTTCATGGGCACTTAGACTGAGAATTTCTGAACACACTAGTGACTTGAGAAATAAAAAAACAAGGAGTGCTTTATTCAAACATTCCACAAAACATTTATCTGCCAAGTTCAGTTTCATGGTCATTGACATTATAAAAGGTAATAAATCTAACAAAGCAGGCTGGCATTCCATTCTGGATACAAAAGAAAAGAAGTGGATTGTTAAACTGGGAGGTTTATTCCCACCTGGATTAAATGAACAATTTTGATTATCCAATCACGTTTGTCTTAATTAAAATACATCTATAAAAGAATCATTTTCAATGAATTTTAGTTACACTGAGGAAGGCTGTGGTGTATATCAGCCGAAACCGGTTTGTTTTTTCATTGAATAAACATTATTTCAGTCTCACAGTTTGCTGGCTCATCTTTTGGCATTTGGATTTCATATTACTGGAGCCATGCAATTGCCTTTCGTGCAGAGGGAATTCCTTTAATGTAACACTGACTTTTCTCATTCCTTGCTGGGGGTCTGTGAGACTAGTGTGAGCTGCATGTCTTATCTGCAGCTCAAAGCAAAAGAACTACAAATTGTTGATTGGAAAGTGGATTTATCCACACTTTTTTATTACTTTTTTTACTACTTGGCCATATATTTTGGTTTTTCAGTGATTAACAACAGTCCAGGTCATTTGTCTGACAGAAGAACCATTTTTCTACATGAGGCAGCCTAGCAGCAGAAGGAGAAATTAAGTCTACACGAGTCTTCATAACTTTTTTCACTATTGCTACGTATGCTTCTACATCTATGGACGCTTCCTGACTCTGGGTAAATAAAAAAATCCTTTGAGACATTTGGTTGCATTATTTGAAGTACACTTTTGGTTGCTAAACTCGGATTAACAAGGGGTTCATAGGTTCATAGGTTGTTACTAGGCTATCAGCCCTAGGGCCTATACAAGCCTAGCCATAACAATTCCCTGACTATTTTTTCCCACACTATTTACTTCCCTGGACCCCTGTCTAGCAGGGCGACTGACATGATCCCTGGGGTGAATTTCCTTTCTCCCATCCAATCGTTAAGGTTCCTTTTGAAGAGGGCCAATGAGGCACTCTGCTTGACATGTATGGGCAATCTGTTCCAGAGTCTGGGGAGTCTCTGGGTCAGGAACCTATCCCTCCAGATGTTTTGTTTATTGTGATGACAAGGTTTAGATCCCTGGAGCATGTGGCTCTGAGGGATTGGGATTTCTTTAAGTGTAGCACGTCCAACAGCTCTGGGTTTGACATGGCCTTGTGTTTTTTCAGTCCATTCATCGCCTTTTCCAAGTGCCGTTTTTTATTATATACTGTGTTGCTTATATTTGGGACAAAAACAACCACATGTGGCTATAATTCATATAATTTTGAGTATTTGGGTGACTTTGTGTATATGCATAGACGTTTTGGTGCTTACCAGTTCTGACTGTTCTTTTGGCTTCCTGGCCGCCATTTTTACATCGCGACCAACAGTTGGTACAAGAACGGAGCTATTTTTGGAACTAAGGGCTTCTTTGAAGATTAATAGATCATATATGTGTGATTAAACAACATTCTAACTTTAGTACATCGGGATTAAGCAATCTGCATTTGACTAAATATGAGAAATGTTTATGCTGTGTGATACGAAGGGTCTGGATGACGTGTTTGGGAGTCTTTATGCCAAAGTACAGTCTGTTTCAAAAATTTTTTGGACATATAACAACAGGGAAACTGCTGTTGTTAACTACATGCTATTTTCATTTAAATAATATCTGTTAAATAATTTTTTGTATTTCTGTATCACAATATACATATTGTCTTAAGAAATTATACTGTACTAGGGACAGTTACAGATGCGATGACTATTTTCTGAAGTGCTTAAAACCAAACTGAACTGTTAATCTAATTTAGTTTAATTTACAGATAGTATGTAAAGTGTCTGCTATTGTTTTTCTTTCATATAACTGTGCATTTAGGATTTAGATAACTTAATGCATCATATGCTTGATCTTTTATGGCAGTATTCCAGCTTGATAACAAAAGCATATACACGCAAAAATATATTTTTCTCTTGTTAGGTTTAGCATTATCTCTATATGTGTGTTTAGGATTTAGATAACTCATTACATCATATGCTTGTTCTTTTATAACAGTATTCCAGCTTGATAAAAACATACACACATTAAAATATATTTTTCTCTTGTTAGATTTAGGCAAGTATTATCTCTATATGTGTGTTATGGTTCACACATATTGATGCAAAGACCAAACTTTTGGCATCAATAAATGTGGATACTGGCATTAATAATTTTGTTGGATGTTCCCCAGGCTTTAAAGGCTTAATTCTTCTCTTTTTATAACATTTGATGCCAGCTTTTGGATGGGGGTTATTTACTATTGTTTGTGATTTGCCCTATCTCCAAATTTCTAATTGGCCCCTCAGCTGACTGACTATTTCTATCTTTTGATATTCACGACCAGATCCTTTGATCTATATTCTGGTATTTTATTTTATATATTGGGATGATTAATATTTAGACCAACATATTTTGCCATATGAACCACAGGCCAGCTATGTGTATGGCAGCTGGATTTGGTATGGACGTAGCATTGTTCTGAAAACTACTGAGTGGGTCACAACACCAAATCTGAAAACTGGATTCAAGGAAAACACAAGGGCTACTATTGTTCATTCTATTATCAATACAAGTGCTAATTGGAATAATATGGCTTAGCATTGCCATTGCATTTGGCAAGGGCTAATTTTGCCGCTAAACATTTGCATATACAGATATTTAAAGGATTTTCTAAGTGGATCCAGAAGTGTCTAAGGATTCACAAATTAATCTTTATAGGTTGCTGGTTGGTCTGTTTTTTCAAGGTATAATTTGTACCATAATGGAACTAACAAAAATATTAACGGGTTTGTCAGCTGATAGGGAGGACTTAGGAGTCTTTGGATTGGGTAGTACAAACAATAATGATGTAAATGGGGTTACCCTAGGCCCAGAATCCAGTTGTGGCCTATGCTTTGATAAGTTACATAAGAGCATGAGGTCTCTTAGGTCTCATGTCTGGCATTCCAAATTCTTTAAAGCATATATGGCCAAAGGGATTACACCAAGGGGACTAAGGATTAAAACACAACCATTTGTTAATGAGGCTGATGATGAGCTGAACAAACAATGGGGGGAAATCCAACAACAAGCCACTACGGGTTTCGTTGAAGCCCTGGCTAAATTCCACAACAGAGTCATTGACCGACAAATTGTAGAAGTCACAAAGTTATGTTCTGAAGCACAGACACATGAAGGACAGCCCTTCTTCTTCATTAGTAATATCAACAAATTAGCTAAAGATCTATCTGGTCTTGAAGAACAACTAAAAGCTAGGAAGATCAAAAAATTTCAAAGGGACCAAATGGATTATCAGCTTGGTAACCCTTTCAGTATTAGTGAACAAGTCAGATTTCAACAAGCACAAACACGAACTCCTAAAAGAAAATGACCAAGGTCGATATTGAAAAAGCGACCTATTGACACAGGGTCATCTACTGATGATTTGTCTTCATACACAGATACAGACATACAGCACACACCAGACTCACTCACCCACAAGAGGGCATACAGTTCGGCCCCTTTAGGCCCAAATACAAAAGAGCAGGCAGAAAACATGCCAGAAATAAACAACATAGATTATCTTTTGAAACTAATAACACAGAAATAACCCAAAATGTCAATGTTTTGAATATATCTGATCAGATTTTGTCGACGACACAAACTGAACTTCTGAATAAAGGTTTAAATTTTATTCCTGGCTTCTTGCTTACTGAAGGTCTTTTAGCACAAGATGTAATGTTATTTTGTAGACTTATAAACCTTAGATTGCATTTTGAAGATTCTAATGACCTTGGTGTGGATAATGAATTAATTTATCATAAAATCTAGGTATATGCCTCCCATGAATCCCACGGTACACTAATTTCAAAGTAGTGTTCTCAAAGAGCTATACTATCACAAGGGTGAATTTATTTACAACTGAAACAATTTCTCAAAGATCGAAAGAGATGCACTATTTGAACTACAAAACAACAAGGATATTGTCATTCTTTCTGCTGATAAAGGTGGGGCCGTAGTAGTAATGAATTGGCTTCAATACGATGTGGAAGCAAAAAGACAACTTCAGGACAGGCGGTACTATCTTGAGATGCCCCTGGACCCCACCTTTAAGTTTAAAAAACAGATAGATGAATTTCTATTAGCTAAGACAACAGCTTACCATTAAAGATCCCATAAGCCAGTATATATATTTTTTGCCCAAAATACACAAGGATCCTGTTAAACCACCTGGAGACCAATTGTGTCTGGGAGAGGCTCTATTACTGAGCCATTGTCATTATTTCTTACCAAACAACTTAAACCTTTATTGAAGTGAGTCAGGTCACGTATACAAGACACCACTGAATTTCTTAAAATTATCTCAGACACCCAACTCAAACCTAAATGGTTGATGTGTACTCTAGACGTTAGTGCCCTTTATACTAACATTCCTCATGCTGCTGGTCTAGAGGCCCTTGAATACTGGTTAAATCAGAATTGTAGCAGCCAGGATTCAATACTTTTCTATTAGGCCTGACAGAGCATGTCCTAACTAACAATGTCTTTTTCTATCAGGACACCTGCTATTGGCAAATTAAGGGTACGGCTATGGGGGCATCCTTTGCCCCCATTTATGCTGACCTTTTTATGGCCTTTTTTGAGGAACAGCTTATTTACGATGCAGGCCATAATTTGTACCTGACAGAGATGGACATATGGAGGGGTTATTTGGATGACTGCTGGATGGTATGGAGGGCGGATGCGGAATATTTGTCTGAATTCATTGAGTACTTAAATGAAAACAAATGGGGTTTACACTTTACGGTTAACTTTGACTTAAATACAATCATTTTTCTTGATGTTTCTATTTCTAGGAAATCAGATCACACTTTATGTACTGAAGTTTTCTGGAAGTATCCCCAATATAACACCCTCCTCCATGCATCCAGCTTTCATCCACCTCATATAACAAGAAATATCCCCAAATCCCAGTACATTAGAATGAGACATATTTGTTCTAGGGATTTCACTTTTCAGGAATACAGACAGGATCTGACCCGCAAATTCAGGGATAGGGGCTATCAGATGGGACATGTTCTACAGGCCAGCAATTCGGCCAATACACTAAAAAGAGAAGACCTTTTGGAATATAAGCAACATGAGCAACACAGGCTGTCACCTATCAGGTTAGTCACTACTTATGGTAGGAATTCCGATTTGTTAATTAATAGTGTACAAAAACACTGGAATATTCTACAGAGTGATCACAACCTAACGAATGTTCTTTCAGACAGATGTTATTTTTCATTCTGTAAGGGCAGAAATCTAGCTTTACACTTCAACCATTATAAACATTCACATTCCAAAACATCATTTCAAGAAGTACAAACCACATTCATGTGTGAGGTGCTCATAGGATGCTATCCATGTGGTCATTGCACTCATTGCAGTGAAGTTTTTAAGTCCAAACAGTTTACAAGTAAGAACTGTGGCACAGTTTATGACATTAGCTTTTTTGCCAATTGCAGCAGTGAATGGCTGATTTATTTAGCTACATGCAGCTGTGGTGCCTTCTACAGAGGCCAAACGTCATGGCCACTTAGACTGAGAATTTCTGAACACACTAGTGACTTGAGAAATAAAAAAAAAAACAAGTACTGCTTTATTCAAACATTCCACAAAACATTTATCTGCCAAGTTCAGTTTCATGGTCATTGACATTATAAAAGGTAATAAATCTAACAAAGCAGGATGGCATTCCATTCTGTATACAAAAGAAAAGAAGCGGATTGTTAAATTGGAAGGTTTATTCCCACCTGGATTAAATGAACAATTTTGATTATCCAATCACGTTTGTTTTAATTAAAATACCTCTATGTTGTTGTGTCTTTTGGCTTTTTCCCGGTTAGGGGGTTGCCACAGCGGAACTCCGTTCCGCTAATGATTGGCAGTAGATTTTTACATGCCGAGTTGCCGGCCCTGACGCACAATCTTAAACGAAGGTACGCCCATTCACACATGTCTACACACAGAAGACGCTCTAGCTGAGAATCAAATGGGGCAACGTCTTACTGTGAGGTGACAACGCTACCGCAGCACCACCACCGCAGTCCCAATTAAAATACATCTACAAAAGGATCATTTTCAATGAATTTTAGTTACACTAAGGAAGGCTGTGGTGCATATCAGACGAAACCGGTTTGTTTTCTCATTGAATAAACATTATTTCAGATTCCCAGTTTGCTGGCTCATCTTTTGGTTTTAGGCTTGTATAGGCCCTAGAGCCGATAGCCTAGTCCCTACCTATGAACCTATGAAATATTTTAACAGATGTCTACACACACACACACACACAAACACACACACACACTCACACACACACACACACACACACACACACACACACACACACAAACAATTTACATGTTACTACCTTGTTTTATGTTTATTTATTTATTTTACTTTTGTTTACTGGTATAGTCTGATTGGGTGATAGCCCATTTTCAGCAGAGGCCAGGGGAAAAAAACTTCCATAAAAAGTACAATAATTGTTACAAAGAACATTTACAAAGAAAAATGCTTGGAGAATATACAATTTTTAGAGAATTTTACAAAGACTAAAAGTTAACAGAGAACAAAATTTGGAAGGTTTTACAAAGAAACACAATACAAGAAAGACAATAACAAAAGAGTATTTACAATAAACAGAGGTTATAGAGTAAAAAAGGAACTTTTTGATACAGAGATTTGTGTTTGTGACATATAGTATTCAGAGGTTGGAGGTATAAAGTGTAGAGCCAGAGAAAAGAAGTATAAGCTGTATCATATATATGTATGATAAATCAAGTGTATGTATGAAGTAGAAGAATAAGTTAAGTCTACTGTATGTGACATAGAGGGTTCTGAGAAAAGGGGGACAATCTAAAGGGGAACAAAGTAGACAGAGAAATAGAATAAATAGGAAAGGGGGACAAGCTATAGAGGATAAAAACTAGACAGAGAAGTAGCATTAATAGGAGAAGTGAGAAGAGTTAGGGGGATAGACGTGATAGTTAAGATAGAAGGGAAAAAAGGTAAAGAAACAGAAGGAAATAGAAGGGAGTGAGAAGGAGGGAATAAGAATCAATAAGAAAGACTCATGGTATATAGCAGGAGAAAAAGTATAAAGAAAGTTAAGATAGTGGGCAAAGTCAGAAACAAACGTAAAGAGTCAGAAGAAGTTGTCAGCCAGCATTAAGCATGAACAGATCCAATTGCTACCCAGGAAACATTTCAGCATTTTTTTGAAAAGAGAAGTTTTGGGTGTTGTTAAAATGGTCTGAGGGATAGAATTCCATTTTTGGCAATAAAGTTTGAACAGACAAGAGTCACCAGCTTTGCTGAGGGATTTAGTGACATGAAGGAGAGATTTGTAGGAGGATTGGAGGTTCTTCTTACTGTAGGGTTGAAACATGAGATGAAGGCCAGGAATTTTATCAGGCTGGTATATGAGTTGATATGTAAAGGAGAGTTGAGTGTGTGCTAGTTGGTGGGGAAATTCAAGCCAGTGCAGTTGCTGTAAAGCAGAGCAGTGATGTGTTTGGTGTAGAGAGTTGGGGGCAAATCTAGCAATTTTATTCTAACAGGTCTCCTGTTTTGTTGGACTTGTCTCACTTAGATTTGTAAAGATGGGGATGCGTACAGGAGTAAAGAGAGAAAATGTGTTCTGGCTACCTCTTGTCTTGTGGTACTTGTTAGGAAAGATTTAATTCTGTATACAGAACCTAGTCTAGTATGAGGGTTTTTTTATGGTCTGTGCTAAGTGAACATCAGTTTTTAGGTTATTATCAATAATGACACCTAATAATTTTGTGTGGTAAACAGCTGATATTAAGGTATTGTTGGATGAGTGAATTTGAAAAGTGGTACAGGGATCATGTGATTTAGTGGGGACAAACAGCATCAGTTTGGTTTTAGAAGGATTCAGTATGATATTTAGAATGGCATGATTCAACAGATAGGAAGGATTGCTGAGTAGACCAGACAACTTGTTTGAGAGAAGGAGCGGCACATATTAGAAGTGAAACATCTGCATATTGGACTATAGAGGCTAAAGGGGTTAAAGATAGAAGATGTTTAGTAAATATACTGAAAAGGAGGGGACCAAGGAAAGAACCTTGTAGAACACCAAGGGTGATAGGTAACTGTGAAGAGAGTTCCTGTTGGCATTTGACAGCTTGCTGATGGCCAGATAGGTAGCTATGAAACCAGGCTAGTGCAGAGGAGGTGAGATTTAGAAATGCTAGTTTATCAAGAAGTTTTTGGTAAGGAACAGTACTGAAAGCTGGAACAGTAGCGAAAGCTTTAGCGAGATCTAAGAAGATATTGGGAACAAATTTTCCATTATTTCTATGGTGATTAATGGTATTGGTAAAGCTTAGAAGGGCAACAGTGGTGCTATGGTGAGGGCAGAACCCATGTTGTGTGTTAGATAAGAAATTGTTGGATAACAGCTAGTTTAGTATTTGCATGTGGATACACTCTTCTAGAATTTTAGAGAGTGGGGGTAAGATGGAAATAGGTTAGTAGTTAGGAATCTCAGTGGAGGTACCTCCTTTGTGTAAGGGAAGAATGTAAGACATTTTCAAGCTTGTAGTTATAGTCCGTTCCGAAACAGAATGGTTAATAAAGATAGTTACAAGGTATGCAATAGCCGTGGCAGCTATTTGTAAGAATTCAGTAGGTAGATTGTCAGGAGCAAGGATAGTAGGTTTCAGTTTAGACAGAAGTTTTTTTTTTTATGGTAGAAGTCTGTACAGGATTAAAAGAAAAGGAGTTATTGGAATTGCTGATTAAAATTGACATGGATGATGGAGAATTGTTAAATGAGTTGGTAAGTGAAAGTATAGAGTTAATGAAGAAAGAATTAAATGTTAAACTACACAACACCTATATATATATATATATATATATATATATATATATATATATATGAGTCTACTTCATATGATCGAAATTTCATTTTACTGACATTCATTTGACTGAGACCATATAACCTAAAGTTCATATCACTCAAAACTCACTTGACTGAAACTCATAACACTGACACCATACAATGCTAAATTTCAAAATAGTAGTGGCAGTGTGTATAAGGTAGGTAAAAGCTATATGCCCTTTTCCCCATTGTAGTGTGATCCTGGAGTCAGTATAAATAGTTAGGGGATGTGGGGGGCACAGCTCCCACATTTGGGGTGTGGGGGTGTACCCCCCACACAGTTTGAGTATATATTCTGTTCTGAAAAGAGTAATTGTTTGGACTTGTAAGTATCCACGTCTGTGGTTGAAAATATCTAAAATAGGTGGGGGGCTACACCCCCACACCCCCCTAACTACATATACTAACTCCAGGATCGCACTACAGTGGGGAAAAGTGGATATAGCTTTTAATTACCTTTTACACACTGCCACTACTATGTTGAAATTTAGCATTGTAAGGTGTCAGTGTTATGAGTTTCAGTCAAGTGAGTTTTCAGTGTTATGAACTTTAAGTTATAGGGTCTCCGTCAAATTAATTTTAGCCAAATGAAATTTTGATCATATGAAGTAGACCTATATATATATATATATATATATATATATATATATATATATATATATATAGTTTCAATTTATAATCTCGAATTGCTGAAATCTCGAATTTCAGCATTTCAAAACTATGAAGCCGAACCATTCACAATCCCAAAACCCACAATCACGTATCCCACAATCACAAACATACATACACCATACACCACATAACACACACACCACAGCACACAAGCTACACAACCCTACACTACATATAAGCAGGGGGGCAAGCTCCCTTGCACCCCCCACACCCCTCTACTTATATATACCAACTCCGAGATCGCACATAACGAAAAAAAACACACGCACCACAGCATTCTACACTCGCTCGCGCGTACACACACACAAATACACATCACACATACACAAACACCAAAATATCCAACACTCACACTCATACGTACACCTCCCTGCCCTTACCCACACATACAACATACAAAAACACATACATACACTCATTCACCTTCAATTTCAGACACCATACCTGCCAAACACTTCAAGCAACGTACCAGAAATGCATAAGTGCAGATTAGAGGTATTCAAATTCGCTCTTATGCACTTTCGGCATTCTGCATTTTCAGCTTCATGGTCTCAAAATGCTGAAATTCAAGATTTCAGCATTTCGAGATTATGAAGCTAAACTATATATATATATATATATATATATATATATATATATTTTTCTAAAATTTTTCAGAAGGCTGTGTCCTTTAATGTTTTGTTTCTGAACACAATCAACAAAGTTGTTTGATATGCTAATGTTGATTTTAAATATATTCACTCTCAGACTTTCAGCTCAAAGTTGCCGAGGCAAAATATTTTCCAAAGGGGACTTGTGAGCAAAACACTAAACATTGCAAAAAAATGATAGGGTACCCTGGGTTTTATCTGTTTCCATCATGTACTGCTTGAAGGCATTACTGCCAGGGCACTAGAGCAGAGTGAAGGTTGTTGATATTTTTCTGTGGCTGTTGTCTAGATTTTCATCATTGGGTGTGTGGTTTTCCTTAATCTGTTTCCATACTCTTTGGTTTTCATGTAATCTGTGATAAACTGCTTCTCTGCATTACAATTGAAACTGGCCAGTATCGCAGAGCATATTCACAACTCCTAGGCTGAGCCTTGGCTGTGCTGATTTTAATATAATGTGAACAGTGCTTTCAATCTAAGAGTCTTTCTTTTTGCTTTCATTTTATGACATAACTGGAATTAGTAATGCACAAAAAATCATCAATTTTTCTTTCGAGTTATGGACGCTTTATCCCCGAGTATTAGACGTGGTGATTTGGTTAATAAATTTGATACAAAGGAATATGAGTGGATCATTCGGTTACACGCTGATGTTTACCCTGGTTTAAATAAGCAAGTAACATTAAAACCAGTTTTAAAAACTAAACAGCAACAAATACAGTAGAGAACTAGGGATGTTATATTATTATTATGATATCCTTTATTATTTATTCAAATTGTGTTAGTTTTAATTTAAAAAAAAAATAAGTGAAGTTTTGTGATAGGTTTGGGCTGTATCATGTGATGAGACTTTTATTATATAAAAGGACCATTATTCCTGTGAATTGTTATAAACACCGAAGAAGGATTTACTGTCTGAAAGCTTTGTTTTTATTCTCTCATTAAAGTCATTCAACATTGTGGAGTCTGCTTTTTTCTTTTGATACCTGGAATTAGTGCCAGTATGCATATCTATGTCTGGAGAAACAGAGACCTTACTTCAGCTGGCAATAATGTTCTCGTCATATTTAAAAGAAAGTATATTCAAGCCTCAGAGGGAGGATTGTGTAGTGATGTGGCTAGAAAACGCACTGGGCAGCTAAATTACGCCACTGGAGCCACAGAGATGTGCCAGGTAGCAGATTACCTTCAGAGTTAATAAAAAAACACAAGTGGTATGTTGACAGCATAGTACACATCAATATACTGATGGTAAGATGCTGACTTCTCAGCTGTCATCAGTATAACTGTGTATATCATGCCATGAACATTAGTTATAAATATTATACTGTGAACACAGAAGTCAGTGAGTGGATAAAAATGTTGTCTTCAAGGAATGCTTCAGTGACTGCAGACATATTGAATGTTATGAGCAGGCACTTTTATTTGTTTATTTTTTGTGCCATTTCTCTGTGAGCTAACATACTCCTTAAGAATATTCTGCAACGAATGGTGAGCTAGCATACTCCTTAAGAATCTTCTGCAACCAATGGTGAACTAACATACTCCTTAAGAATCTTCTGCAACCAATGGTGAGCTAACATACTCCTTAAGAATCTTCTGCAACCAATGGTGAGCTAACATACTCCTTAAGAATCTTCTGCAACCAATGCTGAATTGGTATACTCCAAGACATTTTTCTAAGCACATTTAATTTGTTCTTCCCTGAAATTTCCTGGTGATATGTCCATACTGAAATTATTTTAATTTTTGACTAAGCTTTACCTTTTTTTTACAATGCACTAAGTTTTATCAAAAGTGACATGTCTTTGTTTCCTTCTCCTTCAGATAGTTTGGTATATTCATTTATAATCTCAGTACTTCTAATCAATTTCTTACTTTTTCAATATCAGGAGTGAGTGACTTGTTAGTAAATTGGCCTTCAGTGAAAATCTGGCTTGTGTGCTTTGCCACATTTACATTCAGTGCAATGAAACTTCACTTTTTCTACTATAACCAATGAATAAATTGAATTACATTTTATTTCTGAAAGCTAAGAGTTTACTACATGCAGGAACTCTTTTATATTGATGACACAAAAAATTAAAAAGCTTGAATCACTTATACTTAACATGCAAGGTACAATTTGGTCTTAGAACAATGTTTGACATCCATAAAAACTGCTTCTGAAATATCAGAACTGCAATTAAAGATGGGAAACTACTGTGTTAATTTTACTGCTAGGGGAAGATATAAAATACAGTCTTATGAATGTAAAAAATGTGCTGAAAAAAGATCTCTACATTGTTTTAATTATTTTTATGGTAAAACTGAGACTGAGGAAATCAAACCTAGGGCTACAGGATGAAGTATATTAACAATCTAACATTAATCCTGTTTGATATGCTGCCAGACTGAAACATTAAAAATTGTTGATTGACATATTAAATGCTAGCTGGATTAAATAAATTGTTTTGTGAAGTGAGTTCTTCTACAGATAGTTTTTGGAGAGACATTGTTCCATCTGTGTTTGTTTATTATAATCTCATAGGGAAATCATTTCAGCATTATGTAGCTCTGTTCCTTAAACATAATAACATCAACATAGTTATAGACAATTCTCACAACTGTTGAAAGCTTCAGCTAGTTAAGGACACAGAACAGGAATATAGGAATATGAATCATTCATGCTTTGCTCTTTATTCAAAGACTCTTCTCCAAAATTCTGTGAAACTAAGGGGGTACAAAGTAATGTTAAGTATATGTGGCAGCTACAGGTAATACACTTACAGTTGGCTTCACTGTTGTGTAGTATCTTGGTGAGTATGCCACAAATACTGGTATACAGCTCATCTGCAGGCCAGCTGTTAACAGAAAATCTTCACTCTGGCCACATGCTAGTGGTGGGAGTCCCAATGCCTTGGGCAATACAGATGCTGCAGACACTTCCAGTCCTCCACAGTCTCTCTACATCACATCTGCCTAGATTAGAGTAAGACAGTCATGTCATCATTCTGCACCAGAGTCCCTCTGTCATGCCAATCCAATCTGACCACTCCACTGCACTTCCTGTACCCCATATTATCACTGTCCACACAAAATGATCATACCTGACCATAAGCCCAATACCATGAATCTCAGTTGGCATTCCCAGAAGCATTGTTGCGCTTCTTTCTTTCTTTTTCTCTTTCTTTCTTTCTTTCTTTCTTTCTTTCTTTCTTTCTTTCTTTCTTTCTTTTTCCATTGTATGTAACAGAACCACTCTTCATACCATTACCACTGTGCTACATCAACTGAGTGGCTCAGTAAGGCACATCAGCTCCAACCACAGACTGATGGGGAGGCAGGAGGTCAGATATTGGAGTGGAATGTGTGAGGACATCTCTGCTTATTGGTAGAAGTCTTGATGCATCATGGTTTCAGTGTCTTCTGGCTGAATAAGAAAGATTGGAACTGACTGCTGCATGTGTAGGGCTTAGAGCTCTAAAGTTCTGAGTCTGGAGCTCCATAAATAAGCAGCTTAGCAGAGTGAATTGCTTTTTACAGTTGGGAACAAGGAAATGTCTACAACAGGATTCAGGACATATTTAGACCTTAAACAAACAGTGAGGTACATGTGAATGTCATTCCTTCATCTATCATACCTACTTAATGGTGTTTTAAATTATTACAAAAGCAATGAAAACAAAAGTCAGGTATTCTTTCCAGTAAAACATCTACTCATATCAGCTCTCTCCATGTTTTATGACATTCTCACCCCATAAAAGAAAAATTATACCAAATTATACCCCATGAAAAAGCTAGGAGTTCAATAAAGAACACACCACACGGATCACCATCAGTCTTTCACAGCCAATACAAATTAGAATCAATGTTTGGTTAGAATACAAAAATGAGCCAGCAGCCACCTAAACATAATATAAATCTGCAGCTAAAGCATGATATAGGGATTACCACTACTCATGTCAAAGTGGAACATGTTTGAAATCTGCACACTTATCAGGGTCTACCAAACCAATTTTGTAGGGTGTTAAAAAAACCTGGGAGCCTCCAAGATATTCCTAAAAACTGGGGCCAGAAATATTTTTAGTGGTGACTTCATCAAAAAACTGTATGAGAATAACAACAATCCCAGTATTTCTGACCTAGAATTAACATACAAAAAATGTTTATAGTCAGATCCTCAAACATTGCAAAATATGATATCTCAACAAACAAGAAAAACTAAACATAGCAAACTAATAAGAAAACTGCTCTTTGACTCTTCACATTTATTAAATTCAAGTGGGGAAAACTTACTGTCTCCATTATCTGGACCTTAAATTGGCTTTTAAACAGAAGATCATGTAACACTGCTGAATAAAATGACTGATACTGGTTTCTCTAATGAAGTTTTATGAAAATGTGAACATTGTATTGATGGTAGAACATTCAGAATCATAGAGGTGATCAAAACCCCTCATACAGGAAAAACTAATGGGTCTCACAACATTCAGTCCCTGGACCACTGCTATTTTCTCATTTTATTAACAATCTTGTCTAGTAGCTGTCAAAAATTAACCTTACCCAATCATCTTCTTTTGGGTTTCCCAGTTAGGGGTCACCACAGCGGATCATCTGTTTCCATTTCTTCCTGTCCTCTGCATCTTGCTCTGTCACACCAACCACCTGCATGTCCTCTCTCACCACATCCATAAATCTTATCTTAGGCCTTCCTCTTTTCCTGTTACCTGGTAGCTTCATCCTTAGCATATTTTTCCCAATATACTCAGCATCCCTCCTCAGCACATGTCCAAACCAATGCAATCTTGCCTCTCTGGCTTTGTCTCCAAACCTTCCAACCTGGGATGACCCTCTAATATACTTATTCCTGATCCTGTCCACCCTCATTACACCCAGTGCAAATCTTAACATATTTAACTCTGCCACATCCAGATCTAACTCTTGCCTTTTTGTCAATGCCACTGTCTCCAACCCATATAGCATAATTGGTCTCACTACCCTCTTGTAGACCTTCCCTTTCATTCTTACTGGTACTCATCTGTCACAAATCACTCCTGACACTCTTCTCCACCCGCTCCATCCTGCCCGTACTCTCTTCTTCACCACTTATCCACACTCACCATTACTCTGAACTATTGATCCCAAGTATTTAAACTCATCCACCTTCGCCACTTCTACTCCTTGCATCCTCACCATTCCTCTATCCTCCCTCTCATTCACATACATATATTCTGTCTTAGTCCTGCTGACCTTCATTCCTCTTCTCTCTAGAGCATATCTCCATCTCTCCAGGGTCTCCTCCACCTGTTCCCTCTTCTCAATACAGACCACAATGTCATCCGCAAAAATCATAGTCCACGGGGACTCCTGTCTGATCTCATCTGTCAACCTGTCCATCACCATTACAAGTAAGAAAGGGCTCAGAGATGATCCTTGATGTAATCCCACCTCCACATTAAATGCATCTGTCACTCCTACTGCAGACCTCACTGCTGTCACACTACCCTCGTACATATCCTGTACCACTATTACATACTTCTCTGACACTCCTGACTTCCTCATACAATACCACAACTGCTCTCTAGGCACCCTGTTATATGCTTTCTCTAAGTCTACAAAAACGCAATGCAACTCCTTTTGACCTTCTCTGTACTTCTCCATCAACACTCTAAGAGCAAACATTGCATCTGTAGTGGTCTTTACCAGCATGAAACCATACTGCTGATCACTAATCATCATGTCCCTTCTTAACCTAGCTTCCACTACTCTTTCCCATAACTTCATGCTGTGACTGGTCAATTTAGTCCCTCTGTAGTTACTACAGCTCTGCACATCACCCTTATTCTTAAAAATCGGTACTAAAACACTTTTTCTCCATTCCTCAGGCATGCTTTCACTTTCCAAAATTTCATTAAACAATCTGGTTAAAAACTCCACTGCCATTTCACCTAAACACCTCCATGCTTCCACAGGTATGTCATCTGGACCAACAGCCTTTCCATTCGGCATCGTCTTCATAGCTATACTTACTCAATATACTGATGAAATTCTCATGACAAGACCCAGTAAGTACCAGTCCTTCCTAAACAGAGACCTTTACGAGTACTTCAAGGCTATATTAACCTGGATGAAAAATAATAAATGGTCCATAAACCCACAGAAGACTACTATAATGATTTATGATACTCATAAAGGATAGCAGTAGAAAAAAACCTCTAATACTGGCCCATCCGGTTCCCCACAGCACACTACCTCCCGGTATAAATATCTAGGTCTAACCTTAGAATAAAACATATCCTTCTATATTCACACCAAATTGCAACTTTACAAAGTGTTAACTCATTTGAAGGTCTACAAAATTTACAATCCCACCCACCCCATACCTAAATTTAAACCTATCCACAAAAAAACTCCACCTTAACAACTCATCCAATCACATCAGCCATACACATAACTGCCAATTACACATATACTATAATGCATAATACTTTTCTTTATCCCACTACAACCAATCCTATAGCAGCCACACACTCATTAGCTGCTCCCAATACCATTCACCAACACAACACTTAACTCCAAATCATATACTAATGCAATGTTGCCCCGACACCTTATTCTACTTATTCTGCTAATACCTTCTTACCTTCTTACTTGTTATCAAGCTCAATAGGTCATAACTATCTACTCCCCCACTAACCTACTCAACACCCCACCCCATACTCCTTTACACAACATCATCATATCTCTATACCTTTATAACAGTTCCAACACTGACCTCTTCACATTTAAATATACACACTGATAATTAACCCCACATTTACTGCACAAATATGTTAAACTAGTTACCAAACTCACACACTTATTTCTATTCAACTCTACCCCTGATCAGACTAAGAGGTGACATACATCCTAATCCAGGACCTCAACCCATTAATCAAACCTCTCACATTTCAAACAACGGTTACTCCCCAAACACCACTCATCTCCCACGTAGTAGCTCCATTCTCTTTATATTAACCATGAACCTAAAAAACATACCGAATAAAAGTCATGCATGTCATGCAACTATCACCCATTTCTACCCTGACTTAGCTGTCTTAACAGAAACTTGGCTAAAACCCACTTGTAAGAGTGAAATCCTAACCCATGGTTATAACATCCATAGACACGACAGGACACATAAATGAGATGGTGGAATATCTGAAATATACAAAAACAATATAAAACTAAAAAGACTTCAAGTCAGCCCCTAAGACCTCTTGAATGTAGAAATACTAATCACGAATCTATAACTAAACTCCGACAAACACATCAGTATAATAGCTATCTATTTTCCCCAGGTAACAACCCAGCCATTATGGAAGACCCCCTTTGTTGGTGTGCCTCAGCTTTTAGTAAAAAAACAATAATAATGGGGGATTTTAACATGGATTGGTCCACCTGCTCAGACAATCCCTTCAATTTTATTAACCTCCATGATTTCTGTCAGATTATACAATCCCCTATCAGATTTGACAAACATAGCAAAAAGGAATCAATCCTAGACTGGACACTCACAAACAAACCCTCCCTCTGTCACCAATCTGACTGTCTGCCTGACAGCCTTAGTGATCATCTACCCACTTACATTCTTTTGCACTGCATTTGTCCCACTAAAACACCACTTACAAACTTGTCTGCAACAAAAGGCATTTCTCCCCTGAAGTCTTCAATTCCCTTCTGCAACAATGTGACTGCTCCCCTTTAAAACACCTGCACCCAGACTTGGTGGTTAAGTATTTCAATGACAAATTCCTCAATATCCTAAACAACCTAGCTCCCCTTAGAAAGACCCGTTCTAACTCCAATCACATACCACAGCTTACCAATGACACCAAGCAGCTCCTCAAACAGAGAGGCAGAGCCTGGTTCCTATACAAGAAGGTCAAAAATCAAGACTCCCTTCTCACGTACTGTGAATTACACAACCTTGTCAAAAAACAAATCAGGCACAACGAAAAGCTATACTATACAACAATCCAACAAAAACACCAAAGCAATCCCCAGAAATTCTGGGGCACCATTAAATGACTACTTAAGCCTGTACAAATCACAAGCCCAGCTCCAACCACAACAAATTCCACTGATAGCATTGCCTCACAATTTAATTCTCAGTTTATCAACTCTGTACTCTCTCCCTAGTAAAAAACGACAGCAAGACCCCCCCCCAAGTTATTCCTAATGAACTATGCAGAACCCCCAATTCCTTTACAATCAAACAATTCAAACTAATACCATCAAAGGACATCTTTCCAAACTTAAGCCCTCCTCCCTCACAGTAGACCAACTCTCCAATGAATTTCTAAAACTGGCAACAGATGCTATCTCCTACCATTTACCTTTCTTAATATATTGGTCCATTGGTGAGAAGTACATCCCCAAACTCTGGAAAGTCTCCCATATAATCCCTCTCCACAAAGGCAGCACCTCTGCTGAGTTCTCAAACTACAGGCCAATTGCCATCCTCCCTCCCATAGCCAAGATTCTTGAAAAATGCAGAAACAACTCTTCAACTACCTACTAAGTAATAATGTTCTATCTGCGTCTCAACATGGCTTCAGACCTAAACACAGTACACTCACTATCCTTGTTAGTTTTACAAATTCAATCAACCAGCTAAGAAATGACAACCAGCTCGCCACTTCTATCTTTCTTGATATGTCTGAGGCCTTTGATATAGTATCCCACCAAAAGCTACTAAATGAGCTATCTTCCTTAAACCTGACCCAGCCGGCCCTCCTCTGGTTACTCAGTTACTTAACTGACCACTAACAGGCAGTTAAGTGTCAAAATGAACTCTCCACCCTATTACCAGAATCAGTAGGTGTACCTCAAGGCTCAATTCTTGGTCCATTGCTTTTCACCATAATCACCAACAGGCTCAGCTCAGCCACCCAGCATGCAACCATCGTTCAATAAGCAGACGCCTTTTCTCTCAATTGTTCAGCTCCCTTCCTTCCAGAACTCCTACAAACAATTCAACAATCTTTCCAAGACATTGACAAATACCTCTCAGAATCTCAGTTCATACTCAATCTGAATAAAACAAAGCTTATGCTCTTCACTAATAGCAAAGTTCCTGATAACTCTCCCCCCTTCACCATCTATTCAGTCAATAAAACTAAAACTGAACCTGTCCAAAACACCAAACTCCTTATAATCACAATTGACAACAACCTAAAATTTGACAAACACCTCACTCTATCAGTAAGGTCCAAATGAAGCTAGGCTCACGATGCAGAGTCAAGCCATACCTAACCCATGCCACTAAACATTTCATAGCTAGGACCTATCTTCTTTTCCCTCCTTCTTTAACCTCCCTTACAGATCACATCACTGCACAGCACTTAACAAACTAAATTGGATTGAACTAACTCATCTCCTATCCCTCAGCCAACTAACTTTTGTTTATTCCATCTTCCACCATTCAGACAACTGTCCATCACTCGAGCTTAGTGCAGCCCTACTCAAACAACAGACCAATAAGATCCTCCAACAAACTACTACTCAAAGTAACTAAACCTAATAATTATTATGGCAACTCTCTATTCTCCCACCAAGTACACAAGTCCTTGAATTCCATACCTCAAGCAATACTAAACACTAGCAACACATCCAAATTTAAACTACTGCTTAAGGAACACCTAACCAACAACTGGCTTTGCTCCTGCATCAACCCAGGCTGATCTTTCTGCCCTTCCTATTCTTAGAACAATATATCTTTTCACTTACTATGATCTACTCCCACTCTATCCCTGCTCTCACTGAATTACAGTTTCTCACTACCTCTCTCAAGCCCACTGCTCCTTTTTATCCCTATCTACCCATCTCAAGGCTCATATTTCTCCTCCATGTACTTCACCTCAATATTGCCTTAGCTATCACTGTTTATAACAAGTAACACTAACATAACAACCAAATAATTTTTACTTTTATAACATACATGCATCGCATAAATATTTACCACCAATGCCATGATAATTACCAACTGATCAACCAATTTCTCTATGATGGTGCAAGCTATTTCATGCTAGCTTCTTTGTTAGTTTGTTAGTTATTTTTAGTTAAATATTTTTTAGTGAGATACTTTTTTAATTGGATATTTTTTTTAGTTACATATTTTTTAGTCAGTTATTTGTTTAGTTTTTTTTTTACTACATATATTTTTTGTATCGCATTGTCTGTAATATGTTCTCTGGTATTGCATTGCTTGTAATGTGTTTTTTGTAAGGAGCTTTCCTCCCCTGCCTCTGCTGAAAAAGGGCCACTGGCCCAATCAGGCATCCCCGGTAAACAAATATAAAACAAATAAATAAACAAATAAATAAATAAATAAATCAAGGTTAGGTAGGCATAGCCATTAATATTCTATCCTTAGACTGGAATATTATCTCCCAATAACCATACTGCTATCTGATTAGAATACAACACTCATTCAAACTGCCAATAATAACATGCCCACATTTTAATGTATGTTACAAGAGAAAACATCACTGTACTACACTAAACTTATTGTTAATGCATTTACATTTACAATTTTGCATTACAGATATTGACCCCCCCCCCCCTAAACATACTGCATTTTAGAAACCAAACCTATGCACTCAGAAACTCCTTAGTATCCAGCTGGCCATGCCATTATTTATGCTTAGCAGCAGTGAAACAGCATTCTCCAAAACTGCACTAGCACTGTGGGATGACATGCCCCAGAATAAAAGGAAGCTTAGACAGTTGCACATTTTCAAATGCCTCAAGACCTATCTTTACAAAGATAGCAAATTTAACTGCTTCAGGAACACAAGCAAATACTCACATGCAGTGATAGTATTCCATTCTGTTACTTCTTTAATTTTCTATACTTTTTCCTGGGATGACTTAACTTGTGGGGTGGGGGTATAACATGACGTATGACACTATGAACACAAGTCCACATACTAATATTTGGTTATGCTGTGTTATAAATATCTCACATCAAAACCTACATTAAAATTTCATGCCTGTTTGCTAAGGCTGTCAGTGTTATTCCGCAGTAGTTTAGCAACGCATCTGCACTGTTCTAGTTCATGCAGCTTTTGATGTATATTTTTAATTGTGTGTTAATTAGCTGCTATTTCTTAAGGCATCTTGCAATGAATTCTGTATAAAATAGCTTGCCTTATTCCTTAGCTTGTTTGAAAAAAATATGCTTTAATAAAGTTCAGTGTATAGACTGGATTGCTTGTTCACATTTTAGAGTTGTTTGACTGACTTATGCATCAAACCTTTTGACATCAGTATTTGTTTGTATGTCTGTGGTCTATACTGGCACACAAATGCTCATTCATTCATCTTACACTGTAAAGCAACTGAGATTGTAAAGTCTTAAGTATTTATATTTATTTATTACAGTTTGCATTTGCTTATTGTCCTTGTCCATGCAGCCTAGGCCATGACAGGAAAAGCTCCTTGGACAAGTCCACTTATATGGCTAACAGATAGCTAGACAGAGATAGATAGATAGATAGATAGATAGATAGATAGATAGATAGATAGATAGATAGATAGATAAGATAGATACAGAGGAATATAGATAAATGAAAGAGAGATAGATAGCCGATAGATGACAGAAAGATAGCAGATAGATAGCTAGACAGACAGACAGATAGATAGATAGATAGATAGATAGATAGATAGATAGATAGATAGATAGATAGATAGACTGCACAGTCTTCATGGAACAACAGCAGCATTTTCAGGAGAATCTTAGATTCAGGATTTTCCATGAAGTCTTCAGGTTTCTCACAAGGATGAGGCATGGCAGAAATGAATTACATTCTTTGTTCTACAGTAGCAGTCCCTCACTAAAGGTGAAAGACATTTTCAACCATAGATAATATTTTGTGAGCATGTCCAGTGAGGCATATCCCACAGATAAATTGTACGAATAAAACATTCAGGACAGAATTTTAATGAAATCTTACCAGGATTGTGTCACAGGGACCACCCTGCACGACAGCTTATTAAATACAAACTCATCATAAAACAGAATTATTTTCTATCACATCACTGAAACAATGTGGTAAGATACTGACATCACCAACATTACAATGAACTTTAGTTGATAAAGACAATAAAAACTATGCCACTTCACTGAAAGCACAAGTCTAAAGGCACTAGTTCTAATGTTTTGTTGCCACTGACATTTTTTTTTAACGCTGACTAACTAAGTAAGTCTAATACAGGGTGGCTAGGTTGAATCTCTTCTGTTTTTTTAAATAACCTTTCTCCCTTATACTGATCACTTTGATTTGTTATTTCAGACTTTCATGTTATTTACTCAGGATACATGCATGGCTGAGTGGCTCACTGCTGAATTAAGCTATAAGCAATACAAGAGTTACGTTGAGGATAACTGTCAGTGTGAAGGGGAAAAGAAAACAAATAGGTGACAGGTATCTGCCTGGCCTGTCTTGTAACACAGCCCAAAAGACCTATTAAGATCTCCGTTAGAATGCAGATTGCTAGGTCTACTTTTGTCTCCTTCCGCCATAACTGCAAAAATACAATGGCGGCTAGTCACTGTCACTGCAACTAATACTAGCAGAGGGCTGGAGTGATGACTTGTTAATATTCTGGTAAGAGTTGCAGCCTGAGGCTTAAGATAAAGTAAGCTAGCCAGAAGGTGTCATCATCAGTACAATAACATATTCATAAAATATAAAAAGTTCTGTTTTTTTTCCCCCTACTTATCTTCTGCACCCCCTCCCCCCAACATCACCGCGCCACAGCTTGTTGCCTCCCATCAATTCTATAGAAAGGTAATGACAAGATGGGGTACATCCCTAGGTACAGCAATATCCTGGCATGGCTTACCCTTCATCCTACCCTCATGGGGTGCAAAGATACTAATGGAACGTCATCTGCAAGTTCTTTCACACATATACTTGTATTTATAAATATTTGTGTTGCTACATCTGATCTGCCTATGCTTCCTACTCAGCTATGTTTGCCTGAGCTCTGAGCTTAAGCTCCAAGTCTCTGCCAGGGACTACAGCCAAGCAGGAAATGCATCCTCCTTCCACCTTTACTGAAGACTGAGCCAGTCATAAGCTGCTCAGTCTTAACTCCACTCAGTGCTTGGACTGATGACCTAGCATCTGTATAAGATGCATTCATTTCTGTGTAATCTTCCTTGTCACTTTGCAGTCAGTGCTTGTCTTTATGCTGTATATCTTTACTGCTCACATTTCAAATAAGGCAAGGCACCTAGAATCCCATGCTACAGCTACACATGTTCAGCTTATCATCTCTCATTCATGTTACTTGTTGAAAGCCTTCTCTTCTGAATCACTCTGGTGGCTGGCACACTGTATCATGTTAACACATGCTGCAGGCTCTTGCCATTCAATATCAAACTACTGCCTTAGGCATTCAGGTTTCCACTAACGTAAGTCAGAGAAGCAGTTTTGATGAAACACCAGTATTATTTTTACTTTTATCAGGAATGCATCAATTTCCAAGGATGTTCCAAGTCTTGATTCAAACCATGTTAGAATAATTTAGGGGACAGATATCCTTACATATTTCATTCTGCGGCTCAAGATGCTTTTCCATATGACTGACTTTTAGGACAGATATTTAGTTGTGTCCCGTAACCTCTTTATTAGCTCACTGCTTTCCTCTTTTTCAGTGAAGGAGAAATAAAAAGATAAATGATTTCAATTAATTTTAATGCTACCAGTGTCCACTACATTTTTCAGCTGTGGGAACATTGTCATAACTCAACTATAAGTTAAAAGTCTGTTCAGCTACAGGAATTTAAACAGCTTCTTGGTTAACACATGCAGTTCAAAAACAGTAACAGTATTTCATTGTATGTTAAGTTTCTTTGTATACATCTAAGAAAGTTAGCAACATTATAGCTCTGAACTGTGAGCTATTGTATTCCTGGAATGTGCAAGTATAATCTAAACATTTAGTTCACTATAAAGATTTACAGCACTTTCATATTTTTAACAAAAAATGTAAAAAAAAGACTGCATTAAAACAAGAACATATCATCAGAATTTTCCTTTTAAAGGAACAGAATTGTATTTATTTAATTTATTTATTGCATTTGTTTACTGGGAAAGTCCACTGGACCTAAAAGAGCCCATTTTCGGTGGAGGCCCAGGGAGAAAAGCTCCGACAAGAACATAGATGCAGAAAAAAAATGAAACATTAATTGGTACAGAAATAGAAACAGTGTTACACATAGTGTTTACAGTAATATATACAGAATATATATACGTATATGTCAGGAATTTTGTAGGTTTGATTACAGTAACATATACAGAATATATACATAAAAGCAGGAATTTAGTTGGTTGCCAGATGAATTCAGAGTGGTAAAAATGGAGATAAATTACTCAGCATTATTGTGCCAGTATCAACAAGTGATGAAAGAAAAAAAATAATAAATATGGGGAATATAACAGCCAATGATGTTAAACAGTTGAGGAGACTTAAATTCCACTAAATAGACTAATATAATTTTGCATTCTGGCTGCCTTAGAGGAATATAAAATGGTATCATCCATACTAGTTCGCTCTGTGACATGAATCATAGCCTGCATTTTTAATATTGTAAAGACATCTGCACCCATACTTAAAACTATACGACCACAGTGCATTTTTAGGGAAACTCAAACACAAAGTATCCCATATTTTAAGCATTGATATAATTAGCCCAACATACTCTTCTAGCCATCGTTTCACTTTCCTGCCCAGTATTTATCACTCGAGCAGAATCTACTACAGGTCTGTCTTTCTAGTCACTTGGAAAGATTACACTAGCTGTGCATGTACTCTATACATTGTAGTAACCTTTATGAATCTCCTGTGAGATTTAAGGCTGCAAGAAAATCAGTAGGAAAACTAAAATTAGGAGGAAGAAGGTGTGAGGTAAGCTTGTGTTGTCCACTCATTCAGAACAGTGTACACTTAGTGTAGGCATTAATGAATCCCAGGGTCTTTTCAGGTAATAACATTAACTCATTAAGTAACTTTCCTGATTAATTTCTTTTCCTACAAGTCTCACAGCCAGCCTAGTTCCAGGGGATACATCTCCTTCCATTGCAAAACATACCTGTTGGCATTTATTCTGAAAAAAAAACAAGATTTAATAAGGCTGACCTTACATAATGCTCAATATTAAATACCCTTTACATGCCCTTCTCCACTGCGGGAGACACTGTCTTCCAGCTTAACCTAGGTTTGGAATTATCCAGATAAAGGAAGAAGCATTTCAGTTTTAGCAGAAACAAACTGGGAGCTAGGAGGGGTAGCCTTCCAGCTGTATAAATAATTTCTGGCAAAATAAATCACTGTGCTGCCTGTACTATTTGATGCATATCCAAGGTAATCATCTTCCAGTGATGGAAAAATTCTATAACTTTTACCGGTAAATTGGCAAACATCAACAGCATTGTGTCTGAAAATAACAATGAGATCATTAAATGCAAATAATGAAATGACCTAGTTTTATGCATACATGCATGATGAGCAGTGATAGACAAAGTGGGTACCTAATTTAATTTCAAAGCATTCTTCTCCTCTACCATATAGAAGGAGTGCACACCAAATACAGATACAAACATTTTCATAAAACCTCAAGCTCCTCCTCTGGAACCAAAAGATACATTAAAAAAGCATCCATGTACAAAGATAATTTATTCTCAATAGCTTCAAAGATATCCCTTAAATTGTGCTCTCCTCAACAATTCCACTATAGGTTCCATATATATGGTAAATATCAAAGGAGAAAGATGGCACCCCTGGCAGGTGCTTCTACTGATACAAAAGGGCATCAACAGCTTATTTCCACTCTTGACTGTAGCCCTAGATATATCATAGTCAGCTGGCAGCAGCTGACTAAAGGACAAAGGAAAACCCAGGTATTCAAGAAAAAGAATAGCATTTGACAGTTCACTCTATTAAATGATATTTCCACGTCAAAGCAAAGCAGAGACAATTGTTTCTACCCACTTAATAATCTTCAGCATTTTTATTAGAATATCAGAAATTATGAAATATCCTGCTAAGGATATAACAGCCAGCCAGCTTCCATAGCTTCAAGACATTCCGTGTACCCAAACTGTCAGATAGCTCAAGCTGAGCTGTCTAAAAGACAAGTTTGGATACCAAGCCCTTCAAAGCTTTACAGTTTCTAAAGAAAGAACTCTTCTAAGGCTTTCAAGGATCGAAGGGTCAGCTTTGTGCTGTCCTTTGCTAGGCAGATTAGTTCCCTTTGTGACAAGACCTTCTATTTTATAAATATTGTTTGTGTTCCATTCAGGAAATTTGTTATAAAGCTAGAAGTTTGTGTTTTAATGGACTGTCATTAGACTGTTTTGTACTTTTAAAAGGATGTACTCTTTCCTGTCAACTTAACACTTGTGTAAAGTAGTTGAAAACCATTTTTCTGTGGTGAAAATGTGTTTATTTTACTTTTGGGGCTGGCAAAGTGTTTTAAAGAGCTGTTACTGTGCTTTTCTGTGAAAAAGAGTGACTTAAAGACTTGCATTTTTTGCTCGACTTCCCCGGGAAAGAAGCACCTTTTTTGTCTTGATCAAGGAACAAAGTACAGGTGTCATTGTCAGTCCTTCTTTCAGCCACAAAAAGAAAAGGTTAAGCGTGTAGCCTTTGCCACCACAGCAGGCTAGCAATTTGACTCAGTTACAGGTGGTTGACTCCTCTATGGCCATTTGTTGTACCGCAGACCACTCATCTTTTACCCTGGTCCCTCAGGTATAGCATCTACAATTACTATGGACCAGGAGTTAGCCATGTCCCCTGCGGCTGTTAGAGTCCCCTCAGTCAGGAAGGTACAGTCACTCTTGTCAGTATTGGGAGAGTGAACACAAAAGGTTTCCTTGTTGTGTCAGAATGCTTTGTCCATCCCTTGGGAAGCTGCTGCCACCATTAGTAACACAGTTGTCCCCATTTTTCATTTCAAAAAGAAACAGAAAACTAAGCATGTGTCTAATAATCCTCAAATTTCCCTAGTAAAAAGTAGTTTACTGGGTAAAGCTCAGGGCTTAATTCAGGCTATTGATCTTTCTTGTAGCTTCTGGTATAAGAAAGTGGGATACCTCTTTTCCTGAAGAGATTCAAGATTCTAAATCTGAACAGGAAGATGAAGGGCAGATATGGGGTTTTTGTCCCAGATTTCTGACTCACAATCAGAGGTGAGCTCAGTTTCTTATTCTCCCTGTGGAGGTTTCTCTTTCTCTGAGACTACTGATAGAAAGTGCCAGTGTTTTCACTGGTAGAACACCAAGGTTTTGTAGTCCCTCAGAAAAAAAACTATGAGTTGTTACAGGAGGAATTTCTACAACTAAAACTCATTCCTCCTTTTCTGCCTGTTTTGGAAGATGTGTGTGTTACTGTCTACAATTTTCCTGACAGTTAGCCAGCTGCCCCCTAAATAGGCAAATAGGATGTATGAAGTTCCTCAGTCTTTTAAGTTTTTTATACACTATACCCAAACCTGACCCAGAAGTTATAGCTTTAGGTGATTCCACTGCTGCTAAACAGTTAATTCCAATCCTCCTTCTGATTAGGATGGGGAAAGTATGGGAAAAGGTGTATAATTCTGCAAATTTGATTTTCAGAATTTTAAAATGTCAGGCTCATATGGCTAATTGTGAAAGTATGAGGAATATTTTATCTGCAGTTTCTTCTTCTGAGAAACAAATTTGCTTTAAATAATTTTGTTTCTTCTGTTGCACAGGGCACTTCTCATTGTTAACAGTGTGTGTATGACTCTGTTGATAATTCTTCAAGGGCTATGGCCACTGGTGCTTCTTTTAGGAGGTTTGCATGACTGAATTCTCAGAACCTCCCTGATGATGTTAACAATAAGATGTTCAATTTCTCTTTGGCTACAAATTTAGTTTTTGCTGCAGAAGAGATCAAAAAGCGTGATGAAAGGGGTAAGTTGATCCATGGAATCTGCAAGATTTTTCAGTATTCCTTTTAAAACTGTCTAAGGGATTCACTGATTCTGGCAAAAAAAGCAGAATAAACAGTCTCAGCAAAAAGCAGGTAAACAGATATTTATATAAAAATGGCAAGAGGGTTTCAAAAAGAAGCTTTGAACCTCCCAAAACTAAGAAAAGTCCAACAAGGACTTGTGACCCCCTACCACCTTGGCCTCTTTTTTCTTTCAGGAATTCTCTTTGGTGACAGATAGTTTCAGACAAATTGGTTTTGAAGATCATTCATTAAAGTTACAGATGGTAGTGGGAGGAAATTCTTTTTTTTTCAGGGAGGTCAGTTCTCATCCTACAGATCAAACTATGTTCCATCAGTTCTTAATCAATTGCTGTTCCAAGTAGTGATAAAAGCATTTCCTCCTTCCCAAGTGGAGAAGAGTTTTTATTCAAGGATGTTCTTAGAGCTAAAGAAATAAAGAGAGAAAGAAAATGTTTGGAGACCAGTTCTGGACCGTTCTTTCCTAAAACTGTTTGTGATAGTGCTCAAATTCAAGATGATATCACTTCCAACCTGCTACTGGTCTGTCTTCCATTCTTTTGTAAATGGCCAGGGGCAATTACCACAAGCTTCCTCTACTCACACAAGAACAGGGGTGTTTGATACACTCCCAACATCAATAAATTTCAACTAAATGCCCGGAAGATAGGGTCTTAATTATTTTTAGGACCTGTTTCTGAGGACATGCAGCAGGTACTAATAAAGGCAAGAAAGCCTGCAACTAGAAATTTATATATTTGCAAATGGAAAATGTTTTCTAGTTTCTGCCAATAACATAACTAGCACCCATTTTAGGGATAACTGTTCTCTGGTTTTACAGTATTTGTATGAGTTACTATCCTATGGCCTTTCTTACTCTTCTACCATGGTTAATTATTTGGTGATTTCAATGTGTCTGCACAAGGATATTCCTCTTTCAGTGTAATCTCATGTCAAAATGTTTTTAAAGGGGTTTTGCTCAAGAGGCTTTCAAGTAAACCAGTGGTCTCTCCTTGGCATCTTAATTTTGTGTTTCAGAAGTTCATGCTTACTACATTTGATCCTGGATGACTTGAGGTTCTTTACAAGGAAAAGAATTTTACTGACTCCTCTGACTCTGCAAGAAGAGTATCTGAATTGCAAGCTCTTATGATGAGTCAACCCTATCTCATTTTCCACAGGGACAGTGTTCTTTTAGAATGAATCCTTCCTTTATGTCTAAAGTAGTATCTAAGTTTACAATAAGACAAGCTATCCATCTCCCCAGTGTTTTTCTGAACCTAAAATGAGTGAGAAAGGATACCCCATACCTTGGGTGTCCACTGACAACTCAGGTACTATCTTGACAGAATGAAACCTTTCAGATATTTGGATCAATTGTTCATTTCTTGTGAATGTAAGAAGAAGCAGCAACTTCTTTCAAAACAGACTTTTTCCAAATGGTTGTCTAAGGCTAATATCTTTTGTTATTCTCTCTACAACAAAAGTATTACAGGCAGGGTTAAGGCCCACTCTACCAGGGCCTTAGCTTCATCTATGGCTTTTTGGAAAGGGTTGGATTCTTGAAGTATTCTAGAAGGTGCTACTTCATCCTCTGTACATACTTTTGTGAAGCACTATAAGCTTCATTCCTTCTCTAGGTTCAGGTCACGCTTGGTCAAGACCATTTTCAATGGGATTTGGGACTTTTCTCCTTCCACCTACCAAATGTAGTAAGCTAGGGAAACCTACCCATTTAGCTAAAGATACTGCATCAATGATTAATATGATGAACTCAGTACAGTTGTGTAAGTAAGTTTACCATAACAGTAGGTGTCTGAATGATCACTGCTGCAGTAGCTGTTCCCTCTCTCCATTCCCCTAGTTTTTTTTTTTTTTTGGTTTGTTTTGTATGGCAGGTTGTGGACATTTATTTTTTGTTGTTCCTATCATTGTTCTTTCTGGACTAAGCCCCTCTCTCTGTTACGAGGAAAGCTTTGAAGGTCTTGGTACTCAAACTTGTCTTTCAGTCAGCTCTGCTCTAACTGCGTGAAAGAGTAGGTGCATGTTAGGTACCCAGAAACTTCCCTAAATCATATTTTGTTTTTATTTAAGCTGACCTTTGTTTAAGAGTTCTAAATAATAGAAAAAAGAATTTCAGCAGCCACGAGCTGTCCTTTATTTCTCCCTACATTTAACAGACTGACCACCTGCCATTCTGATCTATGGGCTGCAAGTTTCAAAGTGAAATGTTTTTCTTATACAGAAAGAGTCTCAAAAGTAACCACGTTCAAAGCAGAATTTTGACTGATGGATTTAATTATACACCAATGCTATTATGTCCGCCTTATATCTCTTATAGTACTCTTCTTGAATATCCTTACCCTCTCTTTTTCTTTCTACTCAAAGGAGCTTATTCTGTAAGTACTTTTGTATCAGTTCTGGAGTAATATTTGTTCTTATTTTCCTTTAAACACATGCATAGTGATAACCCGAATTTGCTCAGATTACCTGCACCTCCTGATTGCCTCATTCCAGTAATCTCAGTTTTAATAATGTCTACTATGTTGTCTTTGGTATACTTCATCTGGCACACAAAACTGGTAGCTTTCCATTGGGTAACAAATACTCCATTATCAAATAAAAGCTCTAAGATCACTGGAGAGCAGTCTGAAAAAAATTTCCAGTGAAGAGTCCAAACTTTTACATATAAAGCATTTTCCTTATTTCAAATAAAGTTATCAAGTCTGGATGAATAATAATATCTATATGAACAAAACCGTGAAAAACTTTTATATAGGATCACAGGAGATTGATAGGCTATTGGCCCTAAGGCCTCTATATACCTAGCCATGTTATATCCTTGTTCACTTATGGATCAAGATATATATTCTATGTTTGCATGTGAATCTAAGATCAGCATCAGCTGCCCCTGTCTAGGACGGACATATGTGAAACCCCAGGTGTAAATTTATGGTTTCCCATCCGATTGTCCAGGTTAGACTTAAATAGAGTCATTGAGGAGGTCTGTTTTACATGAATTGGAAGTTTGTTCTGGAGAAGAAGGAACCTCTGGGAGACATATATGTCTCTCCACCATGTCCTGTTAATATCGCAGGCTAGGTTAAGATCCCTAGAGCGAGTGAATTTTGTTCCATTGGATTTGTGGATTTGCACCAGCTTCATCAAGCCAGTGTCTGAGACTGCTCTGTAGGCCAGGCACAAGTCACCTCTAAGCAGTCTATACAATACTGAGTAAAGTGATAGAGCCTTCAGTCTGTCCATGTAGGTCATGTGTTGTAGGCCCTGAAATTTCTTGATGAAAAACCTCTGAGGTCTTTCCAGTTGCTGCAGATGTCTGGTGAGGTACATACAAAAAAGAGCACTGTACTCTTATTATTGGTCTGATGAGAGCCGAGTACAGGGGAGCTATAACCTCCGTAGCTTTGGATACTATACTCTTGCTTATGAGGTGTGCAATATGGATGGCCTTCCTTACTACCGTGGACACCTGATGATCAAAATTAAGGCTGCTATCAACTTGCATTCCTAAATATTTCACCACTAGGTTTGAAAATAGGGGGATATTATTAATGTTGTAATTAGCAGGAGTTTCTCCTTTGCCGAAGGGGATAATAACACATGTTTTTCCATTTAGTTTAAGTCCGTGGCTTTGACACCAATCATTTGTCTGTGTAAGTTTATTTTGTAGTATGTTGAAATCTTTGGAGATTCAATAATTGTATCCAGTTTGCAGCCATAAGCAAACTTGGTAAGCCACAGGCCATCTATTTTCGCCCAGACTTTTGAAAAACAGATACCAAACATTAGGGGGCCTAGCACAGATCCCTCTGGAAAACCACTGGTAACAGGTCTGCTAGTAGAGTTGGCATCCCCAATTTTGACTGTATGTGTTCTGCTTGTGAGCCAGTTGGAAACTCATCTAGTCATGTAAGGATTCATTCTCAGCTGCGTGTGTTTCTCAATGATGCCTAAGTGAGGGATTGTGTCAAAGACCTTGGCTAGGTCGAGATAGGCAGTGTGAAATGTTGTGCCTTCATCCACGGACTTGGTGACATTCTCAAAGAAGTCCATCAGGTTGCGAAGCCAAACTGGGTTGGGACAAGTGTTTGTACGTCATCTATATCCTTGTTAATAAGATCCATGATGATTCTCTCCATGGCCTTACATATAAGGCTGGTTAAGCTTATGGGTGAATAGTTCCTGGGGACGGTTGGGGGACCCCCTTTGTGCAAGCGGATTAGGGTTGCTGTTTTCCACTCAGCCGGGACAAAGCCAGTGCTTAGACTGAGATTGAAGAGCATGCTCAGCGGTTCTGCTAACTCCTGTTTCAGACCATTTAATAAGCAGCCTGGGATGTTGTCTGATCCCACAGAGGTTGTGTTTTTGGCCTTGGAAATTGTGGCTATGACCTGTCCTCTGGAGATACTAGGTAGAGAATTGGTGACAGGTATGTTACGAGCTATGACTGGTTGAGATGGGTGGGTGATGTTTTCACCAAACCTGTCTGCTAGCAGGTTGGCAATGTCCTAAGGTGCAGTATAAGTGGTCAAAGTCAAGTTAAAGTCAAAGTAAACTTCATTGTCATTTAGCACTACACACATGTTGCCTAAATGAGATTTTGTGCATCAGCTCAATTCTTGAGATTACAAAGGAAAGTGAAAGAACACAGACAAGAAGAGGAATAAACATTGCTAACAAATACAATACTCCTCCCAATACATGCAAGAAAGAACATAGACATTTACCAACACTCATATACAAAAAGAATACCCTCCTCTGAGTTAAATTAACTACCTTATTTAAAGTAATACAAAACACACTACATATGGAAATGCCTAAGTTATTTGTCTAATATTGCACTTGAGTGAGTTAAATAATACTGACTGTGGATACAATAAATAAATATTACACTTATTTGGAATATATGTAAGTATATACTGCACAAATAAATAAAAATGGACTTATTACGCGCTCAGACCTCTGGGACTAGTGCCCGAGTTCAGAAGACTAATCACTGTAGGGTAGAAATTGTTACTGAAATTTGTAGTCCTGCAGTGGATGCTGTGATATCTCCTGCCCGATGACAGATGCTTAAACAGTACATATGCAGGATGCATTTTGTCCTGTATTATTTTGGTGGTCTTTTGGATGCTTCTTGCAGAATAAATATTTTGTATCAATCAAAACTGGAACCTGTTACCTTCTCTGCAACTCTCACCATACTTTGTAGTGCTTTCCTTTCTGTAACTGTGCAGCTTCCAAAGCAAACAGTGAAGTTGAAGGTGAGGATGCTCTCTACTGCACCTCTATATAAGGTAGAGAGAATATGAGGAGGAAGCTTAGCTTTTTTCAGCCTTCTTAAAAAAATGAAGGCATTGGTGCAGTTTCTTGACCAGTTGGCTGGTGTTTCCCAACCATGAGAGATCCTCTGATATGTGTACACCCAGGAATTTTGTACTCTTAACCCTCTCCACACTCTCACCATTGATCCTGAGCACTGGGTGGTTTGTTCTCCTTTTCCTGAAGTCAATAATAATCTCTTTGATCTTGCTTACATTCAGGTAAAGGTTGTTCCCCTCACACCAACTGATCATAGATGTCACCCCCTCTCTGTACGCCATTTCATCCTTCTTTGTGATAAGACTCACGACTGTGGTTGGGTCTATATCACGATGTTGAATGATAAATAAAGCGAACCCTCTTATATCGTAAGCTATAAACCAAAAGCAGTAAATCAAACACACGGAACAGCGAATTTTTTTCCCCAGGGGAAAAAACAAATCCAAACACAAAATAAAGTGGGGGCTTTGCCCACCACACACTGTGATATGGGGGGGCTGTGCCCCCAACACTCCCCTACTTAAATATACCAACTCCGAGATTGCACCACAGTGGAGGAAATGGTAAAGTCCTGAAAACGGCCCAGCAATTTGTTTTCCTTTGAAAAAGATAGCTGTTCTGTGTGTTCGGCAATCAGTGCTTTCGACTTTAAGTGTTCGATATAAAAGCATTTGCTCTTTTTATCATTCCACTTCTTGATATAGACCCCTGTGGTGTCATCAGCAAACTTGATTATGTGGTTGGACTTGTCTTTAGCATAGCAGTCATGGGTTAGGATGGTGAATAACACAGGTACTGTCCACAGCTAGTTTGACACAAAGCTGAGCCTTCCCTTTTAGATTTTGGATGTAGTTAAAGAATGCTTTGTAATTTACCTTAGCTATGGACACTAATTTAGTTTCATAATTAGCTTTAGAGGACTTTATAAGATATCTAATCTGGTTGTTTATGCTTTGGAGGGAATTCTTCCTTTGCTGGGACAGTTTCCTCTTGTTTTTTGACAGCAGTTTCTTTCTTATTGTATAACCTATTTATGCTGGATGTCCACCAGGATGGCTCATTTTTTTGTGAGGATCTTGATTTGATCTGGTCCAGTGGGGCTTTGTCTATACATTTATACATCTGTTTTTACAAGACATTTTTGTATATTTTTTTAATGGATGGAACCTGTGTTCTAAAAGACTGCCTTCCAGATTATCTGCAAATATACAGAGCTGAGTATATATTTTTTGGTTATAGAGTTTGTTAATTGTTGCTTAGAAATCTGTTGAAACTGTGTCTCACTGTTCTGAGAGACATCTGCAAATATACAGAGCTGAGTATAATTTTTGGGTTTTAAAGTTTATACTGTTAGTTGTTGCTTAGATCTCTGTTGAAACTGCCCCCACCCCATTTTCTGCCGTGTCTTCAGTTGGTATAACTGGTTTTTACAGGTTGTGTGTTATCTAACTCAAGGATCACTTAATTTGACCTGTTAGTAACAGCCTGCATTTAATTGCTGGAACCTGTGTTCTGAAAGACTGCCTTCCAGACTATCTGCAAATATACAGAGCTGAGTATATTTATTGGGTTTTAGAGTTTGTACTGTTAGTTGTTGCTTAGATCTCTGTTGAAACTGTTTTGTCTCACCCACCCTCCCTATTTTTGGTTTGTAGTTTAAATTTGGTGGCTTTTGCAGTTGACCACCCCACTGTAGATTTGATCTGGGACACCCCCCCAGTCCCATCTCTTTAGCACATTCTACCTAATAAACTCTTTAAGCACTTGCTTTTAGTCCTTTTTAATTTAATTGCATTTTTTAAACTGTGTTTGGTCTAATATTGCTACATACTCAAGTGTACTAGCTTGCACTGCATGTGAATTGTTTTTACTACTGTTTTTGCTACTTTTCTGAAAAAAATAAAAAATAAAAAATAAAACTGTAAGCCTGTTTCCTACCTTTCCTGTAACTAGTGTTCCAGATACAGATTTGCTGTATCCAGGACTGTATATAAGTGTCTGAGCCCCCCGAGCCTTTGGAGAGAAGCCTTCTAGCTTATTAGTGGGAGTGGTAATCACTAGGTAACCACATAAGGAGTGCTTCTGGCCCAGACATTGTAGTTATTGGCCATTTGGGCAATCTCTTCCATCTCTCTCAACTTTATGATTTGAAAGCCTGCATTTGCACTTGTTTCTGTCCTGTAACCCGTCTAGTGCAGATACAGATTTTTAGTTTTAGCACTTAAATTTGCTTAATCATGCTCAGCACTTGTTCAGAACTTGTAAGCACTAAATAATATACTAATTACTATAGCACTCAGTCTTCCTCATTACCTAGAGGAAAACAGTTTTTGTACTTACTTTTCTCACTTGCTTAGAGAAAAACAGCTCTTGCACTCACTTTCCTCAGTTATCTAGAGGAAAATAGTTTTTTATTCAGGCATGTCCAAGGATCAACTCCCAGTGTTCCCTCCTGTCTATCTGATGAATCTGGGCATCTTGAGGCAATGTAGAAATTGCCTCATGTACACAGACAACCGTCTCCTCATACCACCCAACACTACATCCTGTGAGAGATGCACTTATCTAGCCAAACTGGATGTAAAGCTCTCTCCAACCAAGACTGAACTTGACAGTGATGAGGAGAAGGTAAACATTTGCACCACAACACACCATACTCATCACATAGTCTCACTAAATCTACACCACCAAAATCCATATATAATAACACAAAAACATTTGCGGAGGCTCTCAGTAATAATCTATCTAAGCAACAGAGACCTCCAAAGCAGAAACGCAAGCAACCTCCATCCCCCAACACAACCCAGATGACACATAGCCCAAAGACTCAGTGTGCCACTCAATCACAGCCAATATGGCAAAACAACGTACCCAACACACTAGTCATAGGTGACTCTATAGGCAGGCACATTGATGTCTCACTTACCAGGCTAAACAAGGAGAAGGTTACTGTCAGCTGCCTGTCGGGTGCCAAGATCCACCACATAACCCACGCACTCAGGTCACTCCACAACAAGTACAAATATGACTCTGTCATTGTCCATGTTGGTGTGAATGACCTGAGAAGTACCTCCCTGGACTACATGAAAAGAGACATGGAAGAGCTCTCCTCTCTTGTAGCCCAGGCAGGCATGACCTTAGCCCTGAGTAGCATTCTGCCATCACCCAGAATGATACCGCAGTACAAGGACAAAATGATTGACTTCAACAATTGGCTAAGCTTCTGGTGACATTCTAAGGGGATCCAGTATCTGTCTGCTTGGGATGACATGGTCGACAGACCACGATGCTTTGCCACAGATGGCCTGCACTGTCCACACCTGGGATTCCGGATACTGGCAAAGGCTCTTGCTGCTGCCCCTATAGTGCCTTTTTTAAGCAAGGTTCAAATAACAAATTCACCACCATAACAGGAACAGGCAAGCAAAAACTGAGGGTAATGCTACTCAATCCTAGAAGTCTAAATCTCAAAATGCACTCACTCGAGGCGCTCCTTAAAATGGAGAACATTGATATCTGTGCAGTGACTGAGACCTGGTTCAAGGCTCCAGAGAGCACCCTTGCACTACCAGGCTATTACTCATACCACACTTTTCGTCCATGTAACCTGGACCGAAACACCAAAGGCGGAGGTTTGTCCATATTCATTAAGGATATCGACACCTCCAGGCTAGTTGCTCAGCATAATGCATCCGAGGCTATCCAAGTGCAACTAACTCTGTGCAAAACTGCAATCCAAATTGTAGCTTGCTACAGACATCATGCCCCAGGATTCCCACTCCTCTTTCCTTGGTGTACTGGAAAATATTAGGGTTCAACCAACCACCCTAATAATGGGCAACTTCAACTACCCCACCATTAACTGGGAAAACTACTCGTGTGCCAACTCCTTAGCTCAACGCTTTCTGGAATTCATAAACTCCAGTGCCCTGGATCAACTTATCCACACCCCCACCAGGGGCAACAATATCCTTGACCTAGTCATTACCAACATGAGTGACCGGTGTTCCACACCTGAAGTCAACTCCTCATTGGTCCGATCTGACCATAAGTTAATCACCCTTAATATCCACATCCCGCCCCTACCCCCATTAAGAAAACAAAAGTAAAAAATTTCTCCAAAGCCAACTTCATGATTCTTAAGACAGAAGTGGTGAACTTCATGACACCCATGCAGATGGACAATACAGTTACAACTGCTGAATCCTACACAAATGCACTCTATAAGCCCTTACACGAGTGCATGGATCATGCTATCCCAAACAGAAGCAAGATGCTATCCTACAAAAAAACGAAACCAATCTGGTGGTCCCCTACCATAAACAAACTATACAACAGAAGGAAGAAACTGTTGAAAAAGAGAGTAAAATCCCATGAGTGGAGGAGCTCCCTGGTCAGCCTCAGTAAGAAGCTGAGATCCCTTATAAGATCCTCCAAAGCTAGCTACGAAAACGAAATCGCCACTAATTCCAAGGACAACCACAAAGCATTCTATAGCTATGTCAAGAATCTCAATGGCAACACCCAGATCTGCTCTGAGTTACAGCACAAAGGCAAGAAAATTACAGAACCAACTGATATTGCCAACATCCTGGCAGATAGGTTCAGTGCTAACTTTACCCCCCTCTCACCACCTAAAGGGCCCGTATCTATACAGGAAGAATGCAGAGTCCCTGTAATCACAACTACACAGGTAAAAGCTGCACTCTCTAAAGCCAAAAACACAGCATCCATGGGACTGGACAACATTCCAGGCTGCATTTTACATGAACTTCAGAACGAACTGGCTCCCCACTTAAGCACCATGTTCAATAATAGCCTCACATCAGGCTTTGTGCCCAGTGAATGGCACACAGCAACAGTTATCCCACTCCACAAAGGGGGAGCCACCACTGATCCTGGGAACTATCGACCTATTAGCCTGATGAGCCTGGTCTGCAAGGCCATGGAATGTATCATCATGGAACTCATAAACAAAGACATTGGTAACCCCCAGACTCTGGCTCCCACCCAGTTCAGGTTTGTGAAAGGCAGATCATGCCTCCTGAACCTGATTGACTTCTTTGAGGCAGTCACCAAAGCCGTAGATGAGGGTAAGGTGGTTCACACAGCCTATCTTGACCTCGCCAAGGCTTTCGACACCATCCCCCATTCTGTAATTATAGCTAAACTCACGAAACTAGGTATAAATCCCTACGTCACAAGATGGATTGCGAACTGTCTCACTGACAGAACCCACACTGTAAAAGTTGCAGACTCCAAATCTGACCTCAAAGCAGTGACAAGTGGAGTACCACAGGGTTCTGTCCTGGGACCTCTCCTGTTTGGTATCCACTTCTCTGAAGTACAGGCTAACACAGAAGGCCTCTGGCTAATGACGTTCACAGATGACTGCAAACTAGGAGCCATAGTCAAGTCCCCAAATGATGTGGACATCCTACAGAAGGGCCTCGCTGAGACAGCTGCCTGGTGTCAGAGCCATGGCCTCAAGCTCAATGCCAAAACGTGCAGTGCCATCCCCTTTGGTAAAAACTCTGTACCCATGAACTACCACATAAGCAGCAATCTACTTAAGACCGAATTTGTGATAAGAGACCTTGGGACCCAGGTGGACAGTAGTCTCTCCTTTGATAGTCACATCACCACAGTAGTCAGGTAGTCCTTCTACATGGCACACCTCATCATAAAAGGGTACTCATCCAGGAAAAAAGAGGTCATTGTTCCCCTTACTCGACACTCATTAGACCCATTATAGAGTACAATGCCCCTTTTGGAATGTACCTCACAAGACATCTACAGCAGCTGTAAAGGCCACAGAAGTACCTCACAAAGAGGATTACTGGCTACAAACAAATGTCCTACACTGACCGCCTCAAAAAACTCCAGCTTTACTCCGTAGCATATTGCCTACTTCGAGGTGATCTCTGCCTAACATATAAAGCTATGTCAAACCCAGAGCTGTTGGACATGCTACACCTAAAGAAATCCTAATCCCTCCGAGCTACACGCTCTAGGGACCTAAACCTTGTCACCACAATAAACAGGACATGCTGGAGGGATAGATTCCTGTCCTAGAGACTTCCCATACTCTGGAACAGGCTACCCATCTATGTCAAGCAAAGTTCTTCATTAGCACTCTTCAAGAAAAATCTTGATGAGTGGATGGGAAATAAGAAATACACCCCAGGGATCACTTCTGTGTCTCTGCTCGACAGTGGCACAGGAAAATAACTTTCTTGGGTGGCATAAGCCAGGGGACCTTGTTGGCTAGGCTTACGTAGGCTCTTGGGCCGATAGCCTAGTACGTACCTATGAACCTATGAACCTATGAATCTCAGTAAATGGTTCTTTGCTGTCAGTGTTGGCAGGGGGGTCTGAACCTACTGATGCCATCGATCAGTAAGCTATAGTTTGCTTTGCAGAAATTTTTTTAACCTTTTTGCTCCTGAGGGTATATCAAGTATGATTATTACTTCAAATGAGACTGATTTATGATCGGACTTTACCAGGGTGGTGCAGCGATCTTCCATGTTGATGAGCACTATTTCAAGGATGTTAGAACCCCTTGTGGGGGTGCTGACTATCTCCTCCAGAGCATTTTTGTTAACAAAGTCCAGGAACCTTTGAGTGCACACATTTCTGCTCATATATGTTACCCAATCGATGGAAGGATAGTTAAAGCCACCCATGACCAGGATATCTGGTTCTACTGAGAGTGACTCAGGTACATCCAGGTAGGCTGTGTGGTTTTCTCGGTTCATGGCGGGGGACCTAGAGCTAACAATGACGTGGGGGGGGGGGGGTTCTTTCCTACAGTTAGTTGGACTTGGAGTAACTCTAGGGAGTAGTATTGTTTAATCAGTCTAGAGGTGTATATTTCTTTAACGAAGATGACTACTCCTCCTCCCTTGGTTTTTTCACATTCGTTGTGTGGTCTGAACTTCTTTGGAAGTGCCAATGACTATCCGTCCTACTAATGTTTCTTAAATATTTACCAAAAACTAAAAGATCAATCTCTGTGTTGGAAAAGCTAACCATGATGCTGAAACCTTCAGTTAAGACATCTGCATCACTGCAAGCTATTTTAAATTTGGCGTCAAATTTACTTAAATCCCAAACATTTACAATAAAAAGGATGACAAGGCTTCATAATTATTCTTTCTCTCAGACTGGAATAAACTTCACTCTCTTAAGAAGCATACAGCACATACATTTGACCAAACATCTTCAAAATAATGAATGCTTGCATTGTAGTGAGCCATTAAAATTAATTTATTCTTATCAATAGACCAGTATTTCCCTCAAAACATCACCAACTTTGATCTTTTACTAATCATTTCCATTTCTATTTGTAATGAAATATATCCATTTTCTCAAATGTTTTGAGGTGCTTGCCTTATCACTTATACTGCCAGTGACATTCTGCACAGACACTTTAATATTTGGATGAAAAAATGAAGTGTACAAATAAAGGGCTATGCACAGAGCTATCAATATACTCAAGTTACATTTGTGCATCTTTATATGAGAAATTCATTTTCTGCAAAAAAATCTAAGCCTTCCTACAACATTAGGAACACAGTAGATCTGTGCACCTAGACTATTAATTTATATTGATGTCCACTATGAAAGAAATAATTTATCCTGCTGAGTATGGACTTTTTTTTTCCCTTTGTTATTCATTGCTCAGAACAGTTTTACTCTGCTCCAGACTGCTACACATGAATTTTTTTCTCTGTCTGGAATTTTTGATGAGTATGTTTGTTTATTTGACTGTTTTTCACATATAGATATAGCTATTGATATAAATATAGCTATAGCTATAGCTACAGATATAGATATGAATTGTATTTCTTATTCAATTATAAGTAACACCAAAACGAAACGGAGGAAAGAGTGCCCAAAGTAACAAGTAAACAAAACCAACACAGTCCTGGCACTCTAAGAGGTGGAAATAAAATGTCTTTACCACAGCGAAATGTGGAACTAACAGCTTTATTGCATAAATGCAATTACACCACAATAGCATTTTCATCTTCTGTTATACTTTTCCCGGAGCTAAGGAGGTCCAAGAGATTGAGGCAAAAATCTCCCATTCAGTATTACCAGAGGGGACCCACCAATGGCAGGAGGTAACAAGGGACTTAAATGATGGAGACCAGAATTTGTTAAAGAATAATATCGCTGTAGCAGGTGCATGCTATACCCTGGATAATTTTAATATTTTTAATTACAGCTCTTTGGAAATATGGGTAGAACATTTTGGACTATTTTTCAAAGGGATTAAATTCATCCCTAGTACCAGGGGCAGGATAGTGGATACCTTAATAAATCTGAAAGTGTTCCTTAGGAAGAAGAATTTGGAAATTTTACATCAAGGACAGCAAGGATATAAAGATAATAACTTAAGGAAGGAGGTAAAGAAAACTAGCATATACAACCCCCCTTACACCCACAATTAAGAAATTTAGAGTTCCAAATGGAGAAGGATCTTAGAGTTTGAATCAAAAGCGGGGTATAAAGTTAAACCTTACACATGAATAAAGTACATTGTTAGATGAATTTAAGGACAATAAATATATAAGGGTTAGGCAGCCTGATAAGGGTGGGGGTGTGGTCATTATGGATAGTGTTTTATATTCTAGTAAAATGTTAAACATGTTGAAAGATATTTCTAGATATGTTGGAGTAACCAAAAACAAAATAAATATCGCTTATAACAAAATAGATTTTGTATTGAAAGAGATGTTACAAGATCAATTAATTAGTTTAGACATCTTTAACTATTTAAGGATGGAGAGACCTCAAGTACCCTTGATCTTCGGAATACCCAAGGTCCACAAAAATGTCGAAGGTCCACCTTTGAGACCCATAGTGGCCACTAGAGAAGCTAAAACCTATCCTTTAGCCAAATTTTTAGATTTAAAATTAAAAAAAATTTGGACCACTGCAGGAGGTATTTTAAAGGATTTGTGGGATTTCCTGAGAAGTATTAAGAAAGAAATATACAGAGATAATATTATATTTGTTACCCTAGATATACAGGATCTATTTAATGTGATACCCCACCGGACTGGTTTAGAGTGGTTTGAGGAAGCGTTACATGCATATGGGAATTTAAAACAAGATGAGTTTTTGGTATATTTGGAGCTAATGGAATTAGTTTTAAAATACAATTTCTTGTTTTTTGAAGGGGAGTTTTATAAACAAACACAAGGTGTGGCTATGGGTGCTTGCTGTGCCCCACATATGCCAACATAGTACTTATGATGTGGGAAGAAAAATATGTATTTACTTCCCAATATGCCCAATATTGGAACTTTTACAAATGTTACCTAGATGACATTTGTATTTTTTTGGACAGGAACAGAAGCCTCATTGATGGAATTTATACATTATCTTAATCAAACCTCTGAAGTTTTGAAATTTACGCATCGTATTAGTTATAGGGACATGAACTTCCTAGATATTACCTTACAGAAGCTCTCAGAACAGCAATATTTTAAGTCCATGGTTTACAGGAAAGGGACATTTTCAAATCCCAACTTACATTTTTCAAGTTCCCACCCTTTTGCACAAAAAAGGAGTATTTTAAAGGGACAGTTTATACGTAGTTCTAGAATGACTTCTTGTGATATAGATTTTGAAATAGAAATTAACAAACTGAAGGCCATGTTTACAGAAAGACAATACCCTGTTGATCTAATTGAGCAAACAGTGGCCGATGTAAGGCTGGGCAGAATAGGTAGGTTTTGTCCTATCCTGGGCATGAATCTGGAAGGTAATGATGATAGGAACAACAATGCTATAGTTTCAACCCAGTTAGAACACTTAGAACATCAAGGTGGAAATAGTAGGAAAGAAATGGATAACCACTCAGTGGGAAACTTTGTCCTACAATATTGTATGGACACACCAGCTATTAGGGACATTATAGCCGAACACTGGGGGAAGTTTAGTGGATACACTGATTTGGAAGTATTGTTTAAGGCTCCTTTAAAATTTAGTTATAAGAAAGGAAGGAATCTTAAGGACCTTCTGGAACAAGAAAAGAAGGTTATTAGCCAGAGAAGGAAAGGAACTTACAAGTGTGCTTCTTGCCCACAGTGTCCCTACATTATCAATCAGGACAAGGTGTATATTGTAGAGAGAGGGAAGATCATTGAAGCTGACACCTTTGCTAACTGCAATAGCGAGGGGGTTGTTTACCTCGTTTTATGTAAAGTATGTGGGGCATTTTATGTGGGCAAGACCACACGTAAATTAAAGAGGAGGGTGTACGAACATATGAATGCTGTAAGGATACAAGATCATAATACTGCATTATATAAGCATACATTGGATTGCAAAGATTCTAAGTGGACATTTTTTGTTTTGGAAAAGATAGTCCCTGACCCTAGGGGTGGTGCATGGGAAACAAGAATAGATGTGAGCAAGCTTTTTTGGCAGTTGGTGTTGGAGGCTAATACGCACCCAGGAATTAATGAACATCTATCTATAGTACCCATTTTAAAGATGAGAGCTGCTAAATTATAAATAAATTGTACAGGAAATATTTTAACTATAGAAAATAATAGGATAAAATTTGAATATTTAGTGATGTAGTTAGGATGTTTATTCCAGTATATACATATATATATATATATATATATATATATATATATATATATTCTTTTATATATTTTCATACATTTCTATATGCATCTTTACACATGTATATATGTATTTATTTATTCAATTTATATATTCATACACTATAAATTTCATATTTAATATAATACATGATTTTTATTTAACATAAGTAGTTTATTATTTACTCTTGGCGTGCATATTTTGTATCATGTGCAAATGTTAACTGATTAGGTCGTATTAGTATATACTTGTCGACATGAAGTCTTTTAAATGTATTGTATTTTATTTTAAGGATTGGAATGATTCTAAAGCATTGATTTTTATTGGTTGATTAAATAATTGCAAGCATTGTGTGTGGTATAAAAGGAAGTCACAGCTTGGTAAATCCGTTTTGCATCTGAGGAAGTATAACAGAAGACGAAAATGCTATTGTGGTGTAATTGCATTTATGCAATAAAGCTGTTGGTTTCACATTTCACTTTGGTAAAGAAATTTTATTTCTACCTCTAAGAGTGCCAGGACTGTGTTGGTTTTATTCAATTATAAGTGTTACTTGCAATATCTAAATATCCATGCACAATGTAATAAGGGCATGTGCACTTTATTTTCAGTATGTTTACTAGCATGTTGCTGTTCCCTTTTGGGAGCTTTTTCTTTGGATCTCTTGTGTAAAATTGATCTGCTTGGTATGGCTAACCCAGATAACAAAATAAAATGAAATGAGCTAAACAAACGAATTAACTTAAAAAGTTAATACCTTTAGTAATGGTCTGACTTGCTTGATTAAATGCCCAATTATAGACAATCTCCATTTTTCTTGCTATAGTTCTGTACAAATGAATGATTATAGCAATAGCCGATGACATCAGTGTGGTATATTGAAGATTTACCCATACTTGGTGTGGTTTAATTATGAGGGTGAAGCTCAAGTGATTAACTACAGCCAACCATGGGTAAATCTTCAATATGCCACAACAAGGAGTTGGTTATTGCTATTACACAATGACATTATTTAAGAAAAAAAAACTTACTTTTCTTAAATAATGTCTTTGTATAATGCCTCCATGGTGCCCTTCTGCATTTTTCCGATATCCTAGGGCTTTTCTAATGTACTGCGCATATGTATGGGACTTGTGTTCCCATGCTTACCCAGTACATTAATGCTGTGCAAAGGATGCAACGGAGAAAGGAAGATCTCCATTGTTTTATTTATTTATGTATTTATTTATTTATTTTAATTATTTATTTATTAAAAAGAAACTGGGAGACTTTTAAAATTCAGGAGAGTGGGAACTGGGACAGAGGAAATAAAAGGATAATCAGGTATGTTTCTTTAGTTTTGCAGAACATAGCTGATTAACCACTTATTTTTTTTGCACCGTCTCCCTTGTTCATTTGAGGTCTTCCATTTTGTAAAAATAAAATCAAAACGAAAGAAAAGCAAAAACTTTACGAGATACACTAATGGAAAAAAGTCTGGGTGACTGGACCTTTTTCTACTGGTATATTCTCAGATTTACAATGGGCACACTGGTTGGGCTGACAAGTCAGTGTGCTCCTTTTTGAATATTACTGGCCAGAGATTGTATAATCTGCATTCCCCACTTGTTAACTTTAAAGTATGAAATTGTGAATATTGAATGCTAGTCCTTTTAGAAGAGTCATTATGTTAATTGCTAATATGAACATGTTTTGTTTTTGTAACTTTGTCAGTTATTTTTGTCACGACTTACTCTGCATAGTAAGAGAAATTAAAAACATTTGTGTCTTACTAACTTCTAATCTCATTCTCCTAATTTATTGTGATACTTTATAATGTTAATTTTTTTCTGTCTAAAATGTTTATGCGTTTTGTCTGATTACTATGTAAATGACTACATATACTGTATATGTTGCCTAATTATTGTACATATGTTGTTTACCAGTTGGCCTGTGAGGCGGGTGTAAAACATAGACATAGCTAGGGTGGGGCAAAGGGGCAGCCACCCCAGGTGCAAAGTGTTAAGGGGCATGATTGGCAGAATACAATTGGAATGCAGTACATTGCATTTGCAGTCAGAAAAAAAAATGCTGTAACCCTTCATGTTTCCATTTTTTCAGTGCATTATTGACATTCAGGTATGACTGACAGTATTACATTTCCCTTAAGGTCTGTATTGCTCTGTGTATCTACATGGTCAACTGAGAGGTTCAGTGCCTCATACTGGAGTTGCTGTAAAATTCCTCTTTTTACAAAGTTGTATTGTTTACTACTAGGGAATAATCTACAGGATACTGATTATTCTTAACTTTGCCCCTCTGGAATGTGTGCCTGAATGACCAGTTTGTTAGTTCAGCTGGAATAACATTAAAACTAGGTGTTTCAATCTCTTCTGAGCTATAAGCAGCTTCACCTCAATGACAGACTTTTTTTGCAGTTCCTGAACCACAATCCAAATGCTTTTAGTCTATACTCTGTTAGTTACCATTTCCTTGAGGAACTTAAGTTCCTGTCACCCCCCCAACCTTATATCATAGGAGAGTTCTGCATTTCCATTATCCACTCACATATGTAACTGAGAACACTAATTTGTATATTATGCAATTACCAGCTTGCTGTTTGAGAAACTGCAGAATGCATGATGCCATCAGTTAGGTGTCCGAACCACATAGTACCGGTGCAGTCATCCTGCTAAAACGTAAACCACCTGCCTACAGATCAACAGCCTTTCCAGAATGGCAGTGAAGGTATGTTCACATAGAAAAACTGATGCTTGTTATAAAATATGAATATGAGAAATTCCATGAGCATATTTACTGGAAAGGTGTGTTCATATAAACAAGTCATAAAGCATTACATACTATATTTAATAAGCTCTTATGCAAGGCACCACCAAGATTTCAGACAGAATTGCTGATACTACAGAGTTTATGACTTCAGTATGGTAAGTTAGGCAAGCAATACACATAGCAAATATGCTCAGCTGAGTCAAAGTCAATGTTTCATCAGATAGCAAGACTATATTTGATACCAAAAGAGCTAAGACCTGGGGGTTCTATTCCAACAGCAGGTACTTGGATTCCTATGTCTGCCAGTTAGCATACATAATTAAGGCTATGAGGTGATAATAGGCTACTTCCTGTGGTCCAGGGATTGATTTCCTCAGCCTTCATTTGCCCGCTGTATAACTCTGAGCAAATCATTCAACAAGGTGGTGCTGTGGAGAAACTGGGAAAATGGGCCAGGCTCCTCAATAGTCTCCTGGACTCCATCTTGTAACTACCTATTAACATATCTGTATATGCCAGATCAACAAAACTATTTCATTGGGAAATATTTTACAGTTGCCTTTGACTAAAAAGAAGCTGCAGCTCTTGAAAAAGTGTACTCAGTGTGTCCCAGAGTTGCAAGTGATTTGAGATGTAACAGTGAAAAGTTTGCTGGAAAAAAAAAGACGAAAATGTAACTATACTATTGAGTAATAAGCTGTACAAAAATGTGATATCTATACATCCAAGGGAATATTATATAATAATGCCTAATCAGCAAAGGAAGAAAACTCAGGCAAGAACAAAAATCAGAATTTGGAACTGTGAAATATAAAGAAAGGAATGTAGCATATTGTACTAACCAAGCCTGTTAATGCAAACAGCATAAGAAGAAAGAAACTGTGAGTATGCAATTCATGTCAAAATAATAATTAACGAGAAGAGCTGTTTTTTTACACAATACCAAGACTAGGTACTTAAGTTAGAAAAGATTAGCTTTGTCGCCTCACAGCAAGAGGTTCTCCGGTTTGATTCTCGGCTGGAGCACCTTCTGTGCGGAGTCTTCATGTCCTCCCTCCGGTCGAATGAATTTAAAGACATGCAGGTAGGTGCATGCATGTGTGGGTGTGCCTTCCTTGAAGGTTGGGTGCCAGGCTGGCAACTCGACACCGTAAAAATTCACTACCAATCATTAGCGGACCAGAGTTCCGCTGTGGCAACCCCTAACCGGGAAAAAACAAAAGAGACCAAGACCAGGTACTTAAGTTAGAAAAGATTTGTTTCAGCGAACAGACTGTGTGAACTTAGCAGGTGTCAATCATTATTCAGTATTTCCAGAGGTCATAATGTTACTAGACACAGAGTTTGGATGTTATTAACATAGTTAAAGGCACACTTTTGAAACATGAAATACCTGATGTATTTGTCTAAAATCTGCCAAGAAAACTTAAAGCTAGCCAGCTCATAAACTTTCTTCCCCAAGTCAAATCCACAAATGAACATAATTTAACAAAGGCTCATGCAACTGTAGCCTTAAAGTGGTAGTCAAAACAATGATAAAGTATTCTGAGTTGGTACTCAGTCAGTATGTTAAAGTGGGTCTACACACCAGCAGATTAATCTCTTCCACTGTCTCAGATAATTGTCTACAATATGTATATGTAAAATGCAAAAGCTTTTCAGAGAAATGGGAAGTACAACATGAAACCTCTATTCTGAAGTTGAGAGGGGAATTCAGACTGAAGTCTCAGAACATTAACAGTGTTTTTGCATGGATGTACATCTAGCCTTGATAGAATACAACAGTACCACCTTCCAATGTTTAAATCTCTCACCTATATACCTCCTGATGAGTCTTAGGACAAAGAGTGGATTGCTTGTCTCTATTTCCTCACCAGAGCTTGAAAGCACTAAACCAGAACAGAGACTGAAAGTAAATCAGACTAGATAAAATTCTACCGTGAAAAAAAAGAGTAAGATACTCCATATTCTTTGGGGGGTAGGCAGAGCGAAAGAGCAGGAAAGATCCCCCAGAAAAAGCACAGAGAAATATTTGTTAAATGTGTGCAGTTGACTTCTCTCACTGTTCATAGTGAGAAGGGAAAGTTGCAGAGAAGAAGTAGAGATTTGTCAAAATGGCTATGTAGCAGAGATTGTAGTATATAGAAGTATAATGCATGTGCCAGAATATGAATGGGGAAATTAAAAAGAGGGAGGGAGCTGTAATACATATGGTACATCTTTACGAAACATGCATTCTGTCCTCACAGCAAGAGATTCTTGTCTGGGATATCTTCATTCTTAAGGTTGCATGGCCATCTTGCTTGTTAGTAAACCAGTGGCTGTTTATGGGGATACTGCAGCAGTCAGTTGTAACTGAAGTGCCTTGGAATGACACTGAGCTAAGGTATTTAGTGTGAAATTTAAGCAATATGCTCTGATTTTCTGACCCAGCCTGAAATACGTGTTGATGAGTTTATAGCAAGCATCGGTTCTCCTTATCATTCTATCAGATTTCCCGGTACACCAAACACTACATTATCAACAACTGATGAAACATGCCATCATGTAAAGAAATATTTTTTTATTTAAAAAAGGTGGGCAGTTAAACATATGCCAGAGTAAAAAAAAAAAAAAATTACCTTCCTCGTTTTTTTAAGATGGTGAATCAGAACATGCTTTAAGAACACATGTATACGAGTATGTTTATGCAATAAGAACAGGGGCTGAAACAACCACACATTGTAATCATTCCAGAAAATGTTTCAATTTTATTTATTTATTTGTTTGTTTTTATATCGAGAAAGAATGAAAGTATGAGAGAGATGCTGGTTGGGATGACACTCTGGACCACAGGGAGATGTATTGGAAACTCTTGTTGAATGCATCCCATGTACCTGGTTAAAATGAAGCTATTGCTGTTACTAGTGTTTTGCATTTATGGGCAGCAAAACTTTGAATTCATGTTTTTAGTGATCTAGGATTTTATTGCAAACTTAGTGATTGTTTTATGTCACAGGATGTTTTGATAGTACACTTAAATGTTTGCGTTGGGTTAGATAGGGAAATCCGATTAAGTTGTAAACTTGTATAGAATGAAAGCAGTATATTGTTTTATTACATTATATTGTTTACAATTGCCTCATGTACACAGACAACCCTCCCCTCCTACCACCAAACACTAATACATGCAAGAGATGCAATTATACAGCCAATCTGGAGGCTAGGCTCTCTCAACCCAAGACTGGATCAGACAGTCAAGAGGAGAAGGGAAATACTTGCATCACACCACCAGTCTCACATAGATCCATTAAACCAGCACTGGCAAAAAACACACATAAATACACAAAAACATACTCGGATCATCCACGTGCAACTAACAGTGGGCAAAAGTGCAATTCAAATTGTAGCTTGCTACAGATCACTCACCATGTCCCAGGACCCCTATTCCACGTTTTTAGAAACACTGGGAAACATAAAGGCCCTATCAAACACCCTAATATTGGGTGATTTCAGTTACCCAAACATTAACTGGGAGAACTACTCATATACTAACTCCCTTGCCTAACATTTCCTAGAATTTATAAACTCAAACACCCTGGATCAACTAGTCAACACTCCCACCAAAGGTGACCTGGTCATCACCAAAATGGGTGACTGGTGTTCGACACCAGAGGTCAATCCCTCGCTGGTTAGATCTAACCATAAACAAATCACTCTGGATATCCACATTCCGCCCCCACCCCTGGTCAAGGAAACCATTGTGAAAAACGTTTAAAAAGCAAACTTCACGTTACTTAAGATCGAGGTGGAAAGTTTCAAAGCCCCCATGCTAAAGGATAACGTTGTCCAAGCTGCAAAATCCTTTACTAATGCATTCTACTGGCACCTACAAGAATGCATGGATCATGCTATCCCAAGCAAAACCAAGACTCACTCCTCCAAGAAAAGGAAACCAGTCTGGTGGATCCCTGCCATAAACAAGCTATACAACAGAAGGAGGAAACTAGTACAGAAAAGAGTAAAATCCCAAGAAGGGAAGACATCCCTGATCAGTATCAGCAAGAAACTACGATCCCTCATAAAATCATCCAAGGCTAGCTTTGAAAGAAAAATTGCCACAGACTCCAAAGATAACCACAAGGCATTCTTTAGCTATGTCAAGAATCTAAGTGGCAATGCTCAGATCTGCTGGAGTTAGTGCAGAATGGCACAAAATACACTGAACCGACCGATATCATCAACATCCTGGCAGACAGGTTCAGCGCAAACTTCACCCCCCCCCATCCCCAAAAGGGGCTCATAACCATACCAGAAGAATGTAAAGCCCCTGAAATCACAGACACTCAGGTTAAAACAGCCCCCTCCAAAGCCAAAAACACAGCATCAATGGGACCAGAAGGTGTCCCAGGCTGCATCCTACACGGGATCAAAGATGAACTAACCCCTCACCTAAACACACTGTTCAACCTCAGCCTCTCCACAGGCTACATACCCATAGAGTGGAACACAGCAGCAGTTATTCCGCTCCACAAAGGTGGAGCCACAACAGACCCCAGGAACTATCACCTTATAAGCCTGACTAGCTTGGTCTGAGAGGCTATGGAGCGCATCATCATGGAACTCATTAACAGAGACATTGGGAACCTCCAAACAGTGGACCCTACCAAGTTTGGCTTTGTTAAGGGCACAGCATGCCTCCTAAACTTGGTGGACTTCTTTGAGACAGTTACCAAGGGTATAGATGAGGGAAAGGTGGTACACACAGCCTACCTAGGCCTTGAAAAGGCCTTCGAAACCATTACCCATTCTGGTATTATAGACAAGCTCAACAGCCTGAATATAAACCCCTATGTCACAAGATGGGTTGCCAACTGGCTCACAGACAGAACCCACATGGTGAGAGTTGCGGGAGCTAGGTCCAACTCTAAACCAGTTACAAGTGGCATTCCCCAGTGCTAAGTCCTAGGACCCCTCCTGTTTGGTATATACTTCTCAGAGGTACAGGCAAGCACGGGAGGACTATAGCTGACCAAGTTCACAGATGACTGCAAACTAGGGGCTATAACTGACTATCTGGCTGACACAGACATCCTCCAAAAGGGTCTCACTGAGACGGATACCTGATGTCAAAATCATGGTCTCAAGCTAAATGCCAAAAAGTGCAGTCATCCCCTTTGGAAAAAACAAAGTACCCACAAACTACCACATAGGTGGTAGTCCCCTAAATGCAGAAGACGTAATAAGGGATCTGGGGACCCATGTAGATAGTAATCTCTCCTCTGATAATCACATTGCCAAAGTGGTTAGAAAGTCCTTCTATGTGGCCCACCTAATCAAAAAGGGTTCGTATCCAGATCAAAAGAGATCATTGTGCCCCTCTACTTATCACTCATCAGACCCATCATAGAGTACAATGCCCCATTTGGGATTTACCTTACAAGGCACCTGCAACAGCTGAAAAGACCACAGAAGTACCTCACCAAGAGGATCACTGGCCTCAAACAGATGCCCTATGCAACTCGACTGAAGAAACTCTAGCTGTACTTGGTTGCGTACAGCCTACTCAGAGGGGATCTCTGCCTGACATACAAGGCCATGTCCAACCCAGAATTGATGGACATACTCCACCTAAAGAAAACCATATCCCCTCATGCCACATGCTCTAGGGATCTAAACTTCACTACAACAATAAATACGATGTGCTTCCTGTCCCAAAGACTTCCCATGCTTTGGAACAAGATTCCAATTTACATTAGGCAGAGCTCCTCACAAACACTCTTCAAGAGAAACCTTGACGAGTGGATGAGAAACAGAAAGTTTACCCTGGGGATCAATTCAGTGGCTCTCCTGGACAGAGGCACAGGGAACTAATCTAATGGGGTGGTGAAAGCCAACGCATTCTGGCTAGGCTTATAACTGCCTTTTGGCAGATAGCCTAGTACCTACATATGAACCTATTAACTGCATCCTGCAGATTTCTTGTTGTGATTTTGGTTTGTTTTTTTTTTTTTTTTGCTCAAGAGCATACCACTGTGTATTTTTTGAAGTGAAAGAAAATTAATTAATTTTGGGATGCATGGCTAGGCTTAAAAAAAAAAAACTGTGGTTATTAGCCTAGTACACACCAATGAACCTATGATCTTATGAACCAGTCAAATGTATGTATCAACATCAAAAAATAAGGTAATGGAATGTAACACAGGTGGTATAAAACATTTTATATAAGATAATAAGGTGCTAGTAAACTATTTACATTGTCACTGACTATATTCCTGACATAGAAGTAGTTGTAAGAGTTTCTTTTACTTATTTCCCTCAGTTATGGCTGACTGGGAGTGGGATGCAGAAACAGGATCTGGTTGGCTCCTGCATTTCAGGAGCACATTGGGCAGGAAGCTGGGGGCATGTATTTGAGCAGCTGTTGATGTTTCAGCACAAAGAGCAGATCTGTTTTTTTTTTTTTTTTTGCTGGGTAGATGGGAATCAACTATGGAGATTTGCCCCAGATCCTATAAAAAGCCAGCTACACCTTTGTGTATGTACATGGTTGTACAACTGCAGTAGTAGTGTATAACCTATCATGTTTAGGTAATACCCATATATTTTATTTCTCAAGCATGAGATAAACTACAGTGAGGAGTACTTGGTCAATATACAAATGGCATGAAAGTACTAAAAGAATGATTACCGCCCCCACCCCTGGTCAAGGAAACCATCGTGAAAAACTTTTAAAAAGCAAACTTCATGTTACTTAAGATCGAGGTGGAAAGTTTCAAAGCCCCCATGCTAAAGGATAACGTTGTCCAAGCTGCAAAATCCTTTACTAATGCATTCTACGGGCACCTACAAGAATGCATGGATCATGCTATCCCAAGCAAAACCAAGACTCACTCCTCCAAGAAAAGGAAACCAGTCTGGTGGATCCCTGCCATAAACAAGCTATACAACAGAAGGAGGAAACTAGTACAGAAAAGAGTAAAATCCCAAGAAGGGAAGACATCCCTGATCAGTATCAGCAAGAAACTACGATCCCTCATAAAATCATCCAAAGCTAGCTTCGAAAGAAAAATTGCCACAGACTCCAAAGATAACCACAAGGCATTCTTTAGCTATGTCAAGAATCTAAGTGGCAATGCTCAGATCTGCTTGGAGTTAGTGCAGAATGGCACAAAATACACTGAACCGACCGATATCATCAACATCCTGGCAGACAGGTTCAGCGCAAACTTCACCCCCTCTCATCCCCAAAAGGGGCTCATAACCATACCAGAAGAATGTAAAGCCCCTGAAATCACAGACACTCAGGTTAAAACAGCCCCCTCCAAAGCCAAAAACACAGCATCAATGGGACCAGAAGGTGTCCCAGGCTGCATCCTACACGGGATCAAAGATGAACTAACCCCTTACCTAAACACACTGTTCAACCTCAGCCTCTCCACAGGCTACATACCCATAGAGTGGAACACAGCAGCGGTTATTCCGCTCCACAAAGGTGGAGCCACAACAGACCCCAGGAACTATCGCCTTATAAGCCTGACTAGCTTGGTCTGAGAGGCTATGGAGCGCATCATCATGGAACTCATTAACAGAGACATTGGGAACCTCCAAACAGTGGACCCTACCAAGTTTGGCTTTGTTAAGGGCACAGCATGCCTCCTAAACTTGGTGGACTTCTTTGAGACAGTTACCAAGGGTATAGATGAGGGAAAGGTGGTACACACAGCCTACCTAGGCCTTGAAAAGGCCTTCGAAACCATTACCCATTCTGGTATTATAGACAAGCTCAACAGCCTGAATATAAACCCCTATGTCACAAGATGGGTTGCCAACTGGCTCACAGACAGAACCCACATGGTGAGAGTTGTGGGAGCTAGGTCCAACTCTAAACCAGTTACAAGTGGCATTCCCTAGTGCTCAGTCCTAGGACCCCTCCTGTTTGGTATATACTTCTCAGAGGTACAGGCAAGCATGGGAGGACTATAGCTGACCAAGTTCGCAGATGACTGCAAACTAGGGGCTATAACTGACTATCTGGCTGACACAGACATCCTCCAAAAGGGTCTCACTGAGACGGATACCTGATGTCAAAATCATGGTCTCAAGCTAAATGCCAAAAGGTGCAGTCATCCCCTTTGGAAAAAACAAAGTACCCACAAACTACCACATAGGTGGTAGTCCCCTAAATGCAGAAGACGTAATAAGGGATCTGGGGACCCAAGTAGATAGTAATCTCTCCTCTGATAATCACATTGCCAAAGTGGTTAGAAAATCCTTCTATGTGGCCCACCTAATCAAAAAAGGGTTCGTATCCAGATCAAAAGAGATCATTGTGCCCCTCTACTCATCACTCATCAGACCCATCATAGAGTACAACGCCCCATTTGGGATTTACCTTACAAGGCACCTGCAACAGCTGAAAAGACCACAGAAGTTCCTCACCAAGAGGATCACTGGCCTCAAACAGATGCCCTATGCAACTCGACTGAAGAAACTCTAGCTGTACTTGGTTGCATACAGCCTACTCAGAGGGGATCTCTGCCTGACATACAAGGCCATGTCCAACCCAGAATTGATGGACATGCTCCACCTAAAGAAAACCATATCCCCTCATGCCACATGCTCTAGGGATCTAAACCTCACTACTACAATAAATACGATGTGCTTCCTGTCCCAGAGACTTCCCATGCTTTGGAACAAGATTCCAATTTACATTAGGCAGAGCTCCTCACTAACACTCTTCAAGTGAAACCTTGACGAGTGGATGAGAAACAGAAAGTTTACCCTGGGGATCAATTCAGTGGCTCTCCTGGACAGAGGCACAGGGAACTAATCTAATGGGGTGGCGAAAGCCAACACATTCTGGCTAGGCTTATAACTGCCTTTTGGCAGATAGCCTAGTACCTACCTATGAACCTATTAACTGCATCCTGCAGATTTCTTGTTGTGATTTTGGTTTGTTTTTTTTTTTTTTTTTTGCTCAAGAGCATACCACTGTGTATTTTTTGAAGTGAAAGAAAATTAATTAATTTTGGGATGCATGGCTAGGCTTAAAAAAAAAAACTGTGGTTATTAGCCTAGTACACACCAATGAACCTGGTATGGTTGTACAACTGCAGGAGTAGTGTATAACTTGTCATGTTTAGGTAATACCGAGATATTTTATTTCTCAAGCATGAGATAAACTACAGATGCTATATAGGCATAATGAGGCTCCAACCAACATCAATTATACAACATTTAGGAAACCCTCTATGTTTATTCCCCAGCAGCATCCATTACTAGATGCTTTTGAGAATGCAGTAGAAAATGATTTGTTTGAGTTATACAGTAATAATACAGCAAAATGTCAGTTTGTTAATCTAACAGTCAATGAAAGGAAAGCCCTTGATGAGTTAAGGAACAATGAAACCATTGCTATCAGACAAGCCGATAAAGGCGGCGCAATTGTCGTCATGGACAGCTCTCATTATTTTAGTAAAATGGAGAACATGCTCTCTGATGTTGAAACTTACTTACTCATTTCCAATGTGAAACTTAATAATTTAATCAGAGATGTGCATGCACGTTTATATGATTTGATGTTAGCAGAGGTCATTGACAATGATTTATACACCTATTTTTTGGTTGATAAACCCCTGATACCTTCTTTCAGGGGTTTACCTAAGATCCACAAAAACAAATTGGATCCGCCCATGCGTCCTATAGTGTCCAGTCATGGTTGGCTGACTGAACCTTTATCTATTTATCTTGATAAAGCACTAAAACCTATTTTATCAGAAGTCAAGCATGTTCTAAAGGACACTGCGAATTTCCTTGAGAACTTAGCTAACCACAGTTCCTCATCATCTTTTAGTGGAGATGATTTATTAGTCACGCTAGACGTGAGATCTCTTTTTACCTCCATACCTAATTGTTCAGGGATGGACTTTGTTAGAGGCATGTTAGTGAACTATAAACTTTCTGAACGTATTATATACAGATACATGTCACTCTTGGAAACTATTTTAGAAAACAATGTACTTTGCTATAAGGACAAATATTATTTACAAACTAAAGGTGTTGCGATGGGCACCCCATGTGCCAACGCCTATGCTAATTTGGTGTTGACACATTGGGAGAGGGACTTTGTTTTAAATAGAGATTCTGCATTTATTGATCATCTTATATTTTATAATAGATTTGTAGATGATGTGTTTTTGTTGTGGAGAGGGACTGTTGAACAACTTTTGGAATTTGTGACCTACCTCAATAATACTACTGATTTTCTCAAATTTGAGTGCACGTATTCCTTTGACAATATTGATTTCCTGGATGTTAAGATTATTAACACCCCAATTGGCTTTGATACTGAACTCTACAGGAAAGACTGTTGGAAAAATAATTTATTGCACTGAGAAAGTATGCATCCTAAACATGTATACAAAAACATCATTACTAATCAGATGGTCAGAGTATCCAAGCTAACATCCCAAACAACAGCATATTGTGAGCAAAAAGAGATTTTGGCCGAGAATTTTCTATCTAGGGGTTACAATAAAAAACACATTATGGAAGCTGTCTCTAAGAGTGACCATCATAGGCAATATAAAGGAGCCCCCTTGATTAACAAATCATATGGCCCCGCACAATCACCTAAATGTGGAAACAGTGATAATTTTAATAGGATAGTTATTCCGTTTACTAATAGGAATAATCATATATTGAACGTTTTTAATAAACATTGGGACATATTAATGACTGATGACACCATCAGATCATTGGTGGATGTAAGACCCAGAGTTGCATATAGAAACATGCCCTCACTTAATAGGCTCCTATGCTATGATAATATCCATCAAAACAAGCACCTGAGTACGAAAACAGGGACCTTTGCATGTCATGCCTGTAATCAATGTACATACATATCTAATTCAGATACTTTCATACATCCAGCTACCAAGAAGAGGTATATATTCAGAAACCATGCCACTTGTAAATCTACTGGCCTGGTTTACATAGCTGAGTGTCAATTATGCATGAAATTTTATGTCGGCATGACAACTAGATCACTACGAGAGCGCATAAGAGAACACATTTATGCTATTAATAAGGGAAATATTACCAATGCCCTTGCAAAACATACAATGGAGCAAGGTAATAAACACAACTTCAAATTTCAAGTACTTGAGTTGGTGAATACCAATAAAAGGCTGGGCAACATCAAGAATAGAATAGAGGAAAGAGAGGGTAAGTGGATAATGAAACTACAAGCCCATAGATTTGGGCTTAATGAAAAGCTATCCATTAAACCCTTTTTAGCATCTAGGAGTCTTAAACACTAAGCTGTACCTTTTAAATGCATTCTGTTGTTTTAATTACTTAATTGTTTAAATGAATCTAGTGATGTCATGAGTTTTTTTGTATAAAGGGAGGGGTGATTTTCACTGCATTTATATCTGATGAAGCGTTGGAAGCAACGCGAAAGCGCTTATATCTCTGCAGTTTCTGTGTTTGTGTTTTTACAATAAACGTGGATTATTGGTTTTACAAGGAGACTTCTTGAGGTTTTATTGATTTGGCGACCTATGGTGCACTCTTCATTTTCTACTTACAGTGAGGAGTACTTGGTCAATATACAAATGGCATGAAAGTACTAAAAGAATGATTACTATGTTATTATCTGTTACATTAAATTATACATACATAATTACAGACATGCTTCTCATTAGAAAGTTTTGCTAAGTTCTCTTACGAAAACAGTTGAATGCACTCACTTCAGTCATTATCAAATGTACTTGAACTATACATGTGTTATTTAAAAAGCAAACCCTTAAATTTGGTTATGGATGATATTATATTTTTTCTAACTGCAGGTATTTTGTTTTATGACAGACTATTTTACAAAAATACCCCTTCTCCAGTAGCAGATTCAAATGGGGTTGAAATTAGCTCTATCCTGTTGTTATTGTTGCATATAACATAATAGCGTGCAGATGGGTTTTTCAGAACTATGCTCATTGTCATGTAATACATGTAGACAATACTGCAATTTCATTAATTTGAATAGCGGTGTGCTGAGATATAACGCTGATATGTCAGTTACTGGCTGCTGATTAAAATTCCTTAATATGTCATGCTGGTGTAGTCTGAAGTCAGCAAGAAAGGCAAACCTGTTGATTCTAGCTAAAGCACTGCATAGTGTTTCCATGTTATTTCTGGAGTGCAGTGCAGTTATGGGCAGGGCATAATGTGTTTTTTGGGGGGAATTAAGCATTTAGCTGTAGCTAATCTAATTTCATGGGCTAGTAGGTATGATAATTTTTAGTTGCAATATGATTTTTGATACTGTAATTTCAGTTTGGAGTTTGAGGGATAGTTTTAGGTTGAGCATTAGGGCAAGGTATATGCAGTTATTCACCTTGGGAACCTTATTATTTTGAGTGTCGTAGGAATGCAGAGGTGATGTGCTGGTTTAAGTTTTTTTGGGTTGTCAAAAAGCATTATCTCTGACATTTTATTACTAATAAGTCTGTTTACCTAGGGGGAAAAGTTTGATGTTTGTGCAATGAACTTATTTGCAGAGAAAGTTAAGGTCCCTGTAGTATATCCTGAAATCAAAATACGTCAGACTTTTATCAATATTCCGACAACAATTAGTTGAAGAATTTCCACTTAGGGATGAGAACATAGTTTTAGAGTTTCCTGGGAGAACCCATTTCATCTAGTGCAGCAACAAAATCATGCTTGGTGAAAAAGTGCATTTCAAAGTTATGGCAAACATCAGTCTCAATTCCAAGCTTTTGGGGAAGCAGTACATCGAATGCACAAACCTGGAATTATAGAAGATTCATAATGTGACTGAAATCATCCAGTTGCACTGGTCTTCAAGCCAAATGGGTTTAAAAAGTGTTGCACTGATTTGTGTGAGTTTAATAGTACTTCCAAATTTGAATCCTATTCATTGTACCTAGTGAATGAGCAGGTTGAAAGCTTTAGCAAAGCTAGGTTTCTGTCCACTTTAGAGTTAACCAAAGGCTATTGGTAAATACTTTTAGTCAGAGAAGATAAAGAAAAGATGACATTTTCCTCATCAGAGGGACTTTTCCATTATTAATTTGTGTGTCCTAATGTAACCATTACATCTGGTCTCTGTGCAACGCTTACAATGTTCCAAAGGCTGATGGATAAAATCTTTAAACCACATACCAAATATGCATCAGTCTACCTGAATGACATTGCCATATTCTATGAAGACCATGAAAAACATATCCCAGAAGATCAAGCTATCTTGATTTTTTTAATTCCAAGATGGAATAACAATCAATCCAGCTGTTTGCAAATTAGGCATGTGGCAGAAGACTGCTTTTTGGGGTATGTAAATGGCAATTATTAATAAATCATCAGGTTGAAAAGGTGGAAAAAGTCAAAAACTGGTCATATCCACTAAGGCAAATCAAGTGAAAGTGTTCGGTGGTCTGGCTAGCTGCTATAGGAAGTTTATTCCAAACTTCGCTACAATTATATGGCCCCAGACTGACTTAAACAATGAGATAATCCCTGTGACTGCCACATGGGCAGCTGCAGCTGAGCAGCCCTTTTAGTGACTAAAGAGTGTGCTGTACGTCAAACCCGTGTTAGTGGCCACACCTTTTTATAAACAGGTTTTCGTGTTTAGAGATGCCACAGAAGGTGAGAATGGTATAGTTTTATCATAGACAGTTGAGAGGGAAGAGTATCCTGTGTGCTGCCTCAGCAGGACGCTCACTGCTATTGATTGAAGATACTCTTCACTGAAAAACAGTGCATGGCAATAAAGTGGACATGTTTTGATTACTGCTTAAGAAAAAAATCATTTTAGTTACTGATTGTGTCTCTTTACAGTGGTTATTCTGACAAAAGGACTACAATCCCAAATGATAAGATGGGCATCGGTCATTCATCCCTCTAGTTGCTGTGTCCACCACCACCCAAGTTATGCTTTTCTAATGTCAACTGGTTTGTCACGGGGCTACGACCTGTTTCTGCATATGGGAGCTGATGGGAGTATCATGTAATACAATACATGCAGAGCCAGATGCATGTACAAGCAGTGTGGAACAGGCTTATAACAGGGGGTGTATCATACAAACAAAACTCAGACTGCTCAGGCCAGCAAGTCACAGTAAGTCAGGAATCCATAATGATTAATAGGGGACTATCATACTTTTGGGAGTATAAGTTAGTTTTTATCTGTAAGGAAGATGGATTTAGGGTCTTCCTGGGGTCTAAGGAGGATTCTGAGGCAGAAGTGTTCAAATCGCTGTCAGTGAAAAGAAATTGAAGTATGCAGGACCATGAGAAGAAATGAAGCTGTGTTAGGAGAAGCAATTGCCCTGACTGGTGAACAGAAAGTGCATCTGGGAAGCTGGTTTCCTGCGACAGTGTGGGACTCCACCTGCCTGTATAGGAATGTTAGCTGAAGCACCGACACCTTTAAGTATTGAGGTCCTTTGAAAAATAATACAAGAGTTTGCTGGGACTGCTGAACTGGATTGCTATGAATTTTAATCTGTGAGGTAGTATTCACAGGATATGTGTAACTGATTTTTTCCCAATATCCATGAAATCATTACACCTGTTTTCCTTCTAAACAAACTTGCATGTAACAACTGCAAAAATACCTGTTTTGTGACTACCAGCATAACAAAGAAGGGACAACATGTATGAGTTTAAAAAAATGATGATAATTATTCTGCAAAAGGTGAGTAGTTTTTGAAGATACATTAAAATTATATTATCTAGTCCTTAAAATCTAATGCAGTAGTGAAAGAAATCCCAGCTTGTGCCAACAATATCTTTACAGGAGGTTCTTTTAAAGTATTAAGTCCATTTGTTGAACAGAAAAAAGAAGTGAAAGAATTTTCCAGAAGCACTCAAAGGATATGCAGTTTTACATTTAGAGTGTTTAGCTATTGTTAACCACTTAGGTTTAAATGGCCATGCAGCTGTAGCTTTTCCAGATGAGAAGCCTTCTTAAGCTTCAGCGGGCACAGAACAGCCAGCTCTATTAGCATAAAAAAATAAAGCCCTGACTATGACTCAGACAAACAAAATTTAGCTTGTGGCTTGGCCATCTGCTTGAGCTGATGTGAGAAGGAGGGTGATGCCCATCCAGAAAAGGAGGAGCAGACCGGTCCTGTCAAATTCCACAGTCCCTTAGTGAAGGAACACCACAACAGATGGAAAGTAGGAGGTTAGGTGTTTGCTGAACAAGCTGCTTTGGCAGTAGTTCTTATCAAGAAAGCACAGAAGTGTACACCAGTCATCCCCATGGTAATGTGGGTTGCTAATCTCATGCACAAAGTAGGGGATAAGTCCTACCAAAACTATTCCCTCATTGCTAGGATGAGAGAAAATGCCCAAACCATGCCATCACTGCCTAAATAACAACTCCTCTAGAAGGCTGTTACTCCACTGCTGGGGAAAAGAAGGGACAGAGCCCCATAGCAGGAAGTGTGATTGCACTAAGCACAGGGACACAGGGATAAACATAAACAAATAAATACAAATACTACAATTTGTTAAGCACAAAATCTACATTTTCGGCAGAAATTCAGTAGATAAATGTATATGCTGCTGAAGAGTAAGCAGCCATTTTATAAAAAAATTAGTGGACGACAAAATGTTCTACAATATCAATAACCAACAACATAATTTACAGGGCTGTGCAAAACCTTAAAGTACTGCTGGTTAATCTGTTCAGCAGAGAACAATAAGTCACTAATGTAAGATGGAGGAAACAAGTATAGAAGTCATGAAGACTGAGATGCTCAATTGAGTCAAACAGGGACAGAAAGCATGGAACATTTTTTAAAATATAAAAATCTTAACGGCTGCTTTGAAAGCAATAGCAGCTAAAATAAGCTACACAGAGTAGAATTATAATACATGTTAATAAAGGAATGACAAACAGCAGAGAAAACAGTAATGATTATGAAACAAGAGGTCAAAAGTATATGCAGTGCACAGAGAATGTAGGGGCATCATTAATGACGCACGTCTTGAAACATGAGCATTAACAGAACAGCAAGCTACCTTTTAAGTTTCCATCTGAAAACAAATGTACATGATGACTGCACTGAAGCAGGCAGACAATTTTATAGATATGGGGGCATATATACGTATATATTATTGTGCACTAATCTAGTTAGCTTAAGTAAATGGCCACAAAATGTACATAGTAATTTTCAATTTATAATCTAAGTGTCATGATTACCTTATGTACCTCCGGTAAACAGAACAATTTCACAGATTCTGTGATCAGAGTTAATATTTTTGACATTATTATAGTTTTCTTTCTGAATGTAATTTTCAGGTTCACTGCTTAGATATTACAAGGTGGGCAGTCAGCCCTTGCCCACTAATCAGTGTTATCTGAGGACTTGATTATTATGACACTGCTTATTACAGGATTATGCATTGTATTAGAATTATACCACTGTGAATGGGTTCATCTAATGCACACAAAAGTTGCAATTATTTTTAAGTTACTGCTGGAAACATTTTATTGTTGAACATATTTAAAAGTATACAAAGGTACTTAAAAGCATTCAAAGGAACATAAGAGCATCTTAAAAGATAATATACGAAACGATGAAGACTGAAGTCATATTGATGCTTACCTAATGATGTTCTGGCAGGCACTGCATCCTTGTTAATCCAGAAGGACACCCAAGACAGGACAACAATCAGTGTACAAGGGATATAAGTCTGAATGGTGAAATATCCCATCCTTCTGGTGATGTCAAAATGAACAGACATGACAATATAATCACCTGTAAAGGAAAACAATATATCAGTCCCCTTTTATGGAACCTTATCATATATTTCTGATACCCATTAATTGTAGACAGTGATTAATATAATACATATTAGTACATTTCAGATGGTAGGCCACTTTTAGCACTCTTGATAAGACACAAGCAGCATATGTATACATAACCTGCACATTAATGCAGCCTTGAATATGCACACAACTACAAATATCTTATCATATTATTTGTAACTTCTCCCCTGCAGTGTGCTGGCTAGAAGAAGCATATGGTTGGTCACAGGCAGGCATTTAAATGGGATGTATCTTCAGTGGACAATGCTGCATATTTTTCCACTTATGAGAGAAAAATATATGATATTGGTAACCCCAATGAAACAATTTAGTCTGTTAATGAATATGCATCTGTGCTATAATTACACAATATTTTACGTACGGAGCACACTGTGATGTTTGTTTTTAGTCAAAGTACTTTGCATGTGGCTGAATTACTGATGCTGTCCGTACAGAGTTTGGTATTAATTTGCCTTAATTTCATGCCCTGATGCATCATCTAGGAATTAGAATAACTTCAGTCATTCTATTATTTCTCATTGACTTTGCAAAAATGTGTGAATATTAAATGTTAAAGAATTCTCAAGTTTACAACATGACACCATGATCTTGATAATAACCCTAATCTGTGGCAGAAAAGAAATAATAACAAATACCACAAGTGTAAAAAGAAAAAGAAAGTTGAAGTTTATAATTGTACAAAAACAGCTCCTACATCCATATCTAGTGTTTGTGTGTATGTGTGTGTGTGTGTGTGTATGTTCATTGAACGAAAGTACGTTTCAACGAATGTTACTTACTCAAGCTGATTCCACCGAAGCCTCTTTATAATGAAAGCATGGACTGCCAAATTCCTTTCCCTATGAAAGGAACCACTTGGTCACCATGGTAATGAACCAAAATGGACCAAACCTATGCCTCCCATGTGGGGGCTTTACCCCCCCCCACTCCCATACTTAAATATACTAACTCCAAGCTTGCACTAAAGGGAAGAGAGAGGACAGTTCACCATGGTGGCCAAGTAGCTCCTTTCACAGGTTAAGGAATTTGGCAGTCCGTGCTTTTGTTATGAACAGGTTTCAGTTGAATCAGTTCGGGTAAGTAACGTTCATTGAAGTACTTTTGTACAATGAACATAGATGCATATATACACACACATATACATATATATATATATATATATATATATATATATATATATATATATATATATATATATATATATATATATATGTATGTATATCTACACACACAGACATACACACACACACACACACACACACACACACACACACACACACACACACACACATTTATACACAAACACTACAGAATAGTGAACTCACGACAGGAATAGTTAGTCAATAAGTAGGACAGATCAAATGCACAGGACTACAGAAATGTCTGATTGGAAAAAATGCAGACTAAAATGTATTCACATACTTGTACAGATATGTTGTACATGGGTGACAGTCAGTAAGTGAATACATGTGTTTTACTCAGTACGATTTTGGAGAGAGATGATATCTTATAGGGACGACTGAAAGTGTGGTGTCAAAGTATGCTGGTGGTGATTCCTGTCTATAGGGAGATTCCTCCCTTTTATGAGTAGCTATGACCATGAAGTTGGTATATTTAACTCCCTGCAAAATCACTTTTTTATGATTTGGTATTATGTATGGGGGGGTTGGTACTGCTGTCATATATCTTGGAATAGATTATTGACTTTTTAATTTTTTAGTCATGATACTCCAGCTAACTACCCTTAATAACAAAAAACATCAATTTGCTTCTTAAATAAAGAAGGAGGAGCTACAGGCCCTTTGAGATATACACCTTGATCAGACAACTGTGAATAGTGAGTAGAGCCTCTTTCTCATACTCCCTTATCCCATATCACTACTGCACCCCCTTATCTGCATTACGTATGAACTATGTCTTATATATAATAAATTTTCTCTTTCAGGAGGTTTGAGATTATGTGAATATTTTTAAAACTAAAATGCTGTTTATTTAAATCATTCAATATAGCTTGTTTAAAAATTCTGATAGCAGGCAGGTAGAGGAGATTACATTCATATTTTTATTTTTAAATAAAATTGTGAGGATGTACGCCTTCCCCGGAAGTCAGTTTATGGACTTCAAATTGAGTTTTCTACAAAAATATTTTAAATCCAAATGTGACACATAGAAAGATGGAATAAACTTTAAACTTTGCTAAGTTTAGAAAAATACTTAGAAAGTAAATTAAAGTTGGCTAAGTTAACAACCAAATAAATTGACTCATTTATTTCAAGTCCTTAGATAGCTGCATCATTTTTTTTCTTGGAGTTCAGTGCTTTTCTCCCCTCTTTTGGTTTTAATGGGGCTTTCAAATTGGAATGCTTGACAAGAGGGGATGCTTCAAAAGAATCAGGTTCTGCTTCCATATTAGAGGAAATATCAATGGTAAATTCTCTTCCTCTTACTGCTGAATCTGCATAAGACTGTATGTTATACTTATTTCTGATCCTTCCCCTATTAGTTGCTTGATAAGAAGTTGTAGCAAAGTGTACTAGATGTTTTTGTTTCTTCCAAACATAGTATTGTTAAAGTCATTCAAGTCTCTTTTACTTTTTTTTAAATTTCCTGGACTGTAACTCACTATCCAAAGTTTCAATAGTTTTCTTATATGTGCCATAATATGAGCCATATGCTGGATCATTTTACAAACCCAAAGCTTGATTTAATGTAATGGTTACATTATCACTTAGAGCAGACAAATTACCTTCATAATACTTAATCAAAAGTTTCACAAACATCACCAAGACAGTATTGTAAATAGTATGTCATATACTTACAAAAGAATCATACATCCCATTGCCAGGGTTCTATGCACATCAGTAGTCCACAGTATACCGTAAAGAGTTGAATGTAGCTATTAGGTGTCCAAAAATGCCTAACAGTTGTTCAAAGTGCTTTGGTGTGCTAAGATAAAATTGAAAAAGCACTTTTAGTTGGTGCCAGGTTGAACAGACTTTACTTTTGGTCCTTGCCAATGAATATGGATTGGTTTAAGCCAAGGGATGCCTTCCTTACTAGTAAAAAATCCAGCTAGTAAAATCAAGAAGTTATTAAAAGTAACACAGTTTTTTATTTTTAAATCCAAAAGGCAAAAATCAATAATCCAGATATGACAATGATATTTTCCAAGAGCTCCTTTGAGAGAAACCTAGCAAGTACTGCCAAGGATAATCATTAGGCCTTTTAAAGCTGTATACATAACCTAAAGGGTAGGACCCAAGCATGTGCAGAACTGTTGGATAACAGTATCACACACACTGACACCAGAGATAGCAAACCTGCTAGTGGATAGGTTTGGTGAAAAATTCACCCTTTATCCCCTCCTAACTTACAACAAACCCTCTTCCAACCCCCCCACCTTACATATCTGAAGAGTAGGTCCTCAAAGCCCTGTCCAAGGCAAAGAACATGGCCTCTATGGGACCAGATGACATCCCAGGCTGTCTTCTAAATAGCTAAAACATGAACTAGCATCACTACTAAGCACCCTTTTTAATCATAGCCTAACCACAGGCTTTGTTCCTGTGGAATGGAGAACAGCTACAGTTATTCCCCTCAACAAAGGTGGCCTAGTAACAGACCCAGGGAATTACAGACCCATAAGCCTAATAAGCCTCATCTATAAGGCCACGGAATGTATTATTAGGGACCTCATAAACAAAGACATAGGTGACCTCCAAATCCTGGATCCTACTCAATGTGGCTTCATTAAGGGCAGATCCTGTCTGTTAAATCTGGTGGATTTCTCTGAAAGTGTGACCAAGGCTATTGATGAGGGCAAATCTGTGCACACAGCATACATCAGCTTGGGAAAGGCTTTTGACACAATCCCATATTCAGGCATTACTGATAAACTTAGCAAACTGAATGTAAACTCTTTTGTTATAAGATGGGTTGCCAACTGGCTCACAAACTGAACACACGCTACCAAAGCGGGTGACTCCAGATCAACCAGCAGACCTGTTACCAGCGGGCTGCCACAGGTGTCAATGATGGGCCCCCTACTGTTTGGTATATTCTTCTCAGAAGTTCAGGTCAAAACTAAAGGGTTGTGGCTGACCATGTTTGTAGATGACTGCAAACTAGGTGCAATCACTGAATCCCCAAATGATGTCAGTATACTCCAGGATAGTCTCACACTGGCCAATGACTGGTGTATTAATCATACTCTCAACTAAAATGCAAAGAAATGCATCATCATTCCATTCAGCACAAACAATGTCCCTTCACGCTATCAAATCAATAACAATAACCAAAGTACCTATGAAGTGTTAAGGTACCTGTAATCACAGGTTGACTGTGACCTTAACTTCAACCATGATGTGTCTACCATTGTAAGGAAAGGTTTCCAGGTAGCTCACTTGATTAGTAAAGGCATCACACTGAGAGCAAAAGAAGTTATAACCTCCCTTTGCTTGGCACTTATCTGGCCCATAATTGAGTATAATGCCCCATTTGGTATGTACCGTACTAAGCACCTACAGTAATTAGAGAGACCTCAGAGGTTTCTAACAAATAAGATCAAGGGCCTCCAGCATGTGCCTTACACAGACTGACTAAAATCCCTGTCACTATAGTCCGTATCATATAGACTTCTTAGGGGAGACTTATGTCTGGCCTATAGAGCAACCAAAAACCCAAACCTAATGAACTTACTGCATATCCATAAATCAAATGGGTCTAGGGCTACCCATTCCATGGACTTAAATATGGCCTGTGACTTAAATAGAACATGCTAGAGGGAGAGATTTATCTCCCAGTGAGTGCTATGTCTTTGGAACTGGCTACAAATTCATGTGAAACAGAGCACCTCTATGAAACTGTTCAAGAGGAACCAGGATGAGTGGATGGGGCACAATAAATTCTTACCAGGGATAGCCCACAACCCTCCTGGACATGGGCAGTCATCAAGAAATGGAATCTTGGGTATTAACTAGTACCTCTACGGTACGACATTGGGTTGAAATGACTAGGCTTAAAATTACCTCCGGGTCGTTAGCCTAGTAATCTCATATGATCCTATGATCCTATCCTTCCAGCATTAATAATAACAATTCACAACAGAATGTACAAGAAGGCAAAATCCAGATAGTGTGGGGACTAAAGACAAAAAAAATATGTAAAGGTTCAGCACAATTATATTTAAGAACATTTAATTGGTTAGTAATATCCAAGATCTGATTCACAAATGTACCATGGTTTTAATAAGCATTTTCTATGTTGTGACAGACACATACAAAAAAATAATTTTATAAGAGTGCAGTAAGCTTCATGTTGCAAATAAAGACAAATAACCTTCAAGAAAACATGAACTGAGATTCAAAAACTCCCAATATTAACAATAAGAATATATAAACAAAACTAATCCATCTTGAATTTTTTGTAAAACATAATTAAATAAAAATCATTATTTCCTCAACAAATATAACTATATATTATGATATATCTATATCTGTCTATTCATACGCGCACACACAAACACACACACACACACACACACACACACACACACACACACACACACACACACACACACATACTGTATGCATAATTATATTAGCATCAGGCGGTCAGAACATCAAATGCTAACCTAACATTTTTATGTAAAATTCTCATTTTAACCAGGTCAATATAAGGTGCTCAAAGCAAAAATCAATGACTTTTTTATTGTCAAGAAGGCCAGGTTTCTGGAAATTAGCTAAAAGAACCTACCACTCTATCTCTGGCAGTAAAATACAAATCTGCACTGGGATGTGTATGAGAATATTTATATCAAGGGTTTGTGTTTCTTGTATATTTTAAAAGAACTGCTACAGCTGATAAGGTCACATATTTTAATAACTTTGGTTAAATTTGCAGATGAGAAATGCTTTGTTTTGAATACATTAGGCTAAAAAATGCAGTTACCACATTACTACAAAGTGTACATCCTTGCAAAGAGAGTCTGATGAATAAAAAAAAGGCTGACCGAATCTCTTGCCATTTGAGTAATCAAATTTGCACATAAGATCCAACAACTTTAGAAAACATCTATCCCTTTTATTAAATGTCAGCATTTTCTCATAATATCCTTGATGCAAAAAGTATTTTTGCTTTATGTGGTAACCAATTTATTTAAATATATTTGTGCATATTGGTCCTTCCTCCTGTATTTCAGTGTTTCTAGTTTACTGGAATTGTTGGCAGTTGTCTTAGCTTTATTATCATCTTTCTTTATTTAAGAAGCACATTTATGATTTTAAAATCTACTAACTGTTGAGGAGTTATCCAGCCAATTGATTTATTTTCAAAACAAAATGTACAAGAATTATTTTCCACCACCATTTATACTGATTGTGTTGAGTTCCCCAACTTAAACTTACTCACTGCTGTTGGCATTTGCTCACATTTCTTCTGCAAGTTTAAATGAGGCTGCTAACTTTTTAGACATTCTTCAGAAGAAATGAATTGTGAATTCATCCCATATGAAGATGTTTGATGTCAGATATTTGTGTATAATTATTCCACTTCTGGGAGGAATATAAGCATTTCAATGTTTTTTTCTTAGAATCATTAGGAAATATTCTGAGCTCAATGTATTCTTGTTAAGATTGTTGAAGCATGTGCTAACCAAGAATGTTATTTTAATCCTGGGTGAAGGCTTCCATTAAGGTTAGTGGTACCACAATAGGGGTACATTTAACCCCAATTATCTGGATTTATTCAAGGGATATTTTGAAAGGAAATATATTTTGATCATCTGACTCTAAGACATATTAATATGTTGCATTGTTATCTTTATAATTGTTGGTTAATATGGGATGAGACACTTAATGTACTCAGAACATTTATAAGATACCTTAATTAAAATGAATATGGACATTTTGTTTATAATCAAGTATGATTTATTTGTCAAGGTCTTACTTGATTTCGATATTATCAAAGAGAATGATGACACTTTTTGTATCACTTTATAGGAAGACATTTAATAATCATTATTTGTTATATGAAAGCTGTTGTCATCCAAGGCACAATACAGATAATATTCCAAAGTCACAATTCTTTAGGATCAGAAGAATTTGTAGCAATGAGCAGAATTTTAATAATGAAGCTGACATTTTATATCCCAAACTTTTAGAAAGACTTTTTACCATAAGAATGGTTAATAAAGCTAAGACAATTTACAACAGATTAGAAACTTTGAAATACATAGATAATAAGCAAAAAGTACAGACACATTGGAAAGATTTAGTACCACATACGGCTCAAATAAATCATGAATCAATAATATAAAAAAGCACTTATATTTTATAAGAGGGGGATAGATTTTTTAAACATTTTGATGGTCGACTATGCAGATTTGGTTACCAAAAGGCAATACATTAAGACAGTATTTTCTGGATACAAAAACCAATACTGCCAAATCATTCATGGGATCTTCTTTGCATGGATATCTGCCATGTGGTAACTACATTTATTGTCATAACACATGCAAAAATGAAGCATTTCACGTTACGTAGAGAAGACTTCTTTACCTTGGAAACCTAGATTAGAAATGCATTTAAGTGATCTAAGCAATAAAAAGAATACAAACCCTTTTTATAAACATACCCTCACATATACTAATGCACATTTTTTACTGACATCGATCGAGTGGCAGGTTCGTTGATTAATTTCCAGTAACACGTCCTTCTCAGTAATCAAGAAAAACCCTGGATTATTGCTTTGGCTGTCTTGTGAAGATCTACTTTGAATGAAGAACTTAAATACATTAAGCTAGCATTTAAATATTTGACCACTTGATGGCAGCAAACTTAGGCATATTTATATATGTAAGTTGTTATGTTTGTTTAAACTTAGAGGAACAATGATTTTTATTTAGTAATGTTTTTTGCAAACATTTTAAGACATATTGATTTTGTTCATACATTTTTATTCTGTACATTTGGCATGTTTAATCTCAGTCCATGATTTCTTTAAGGTTATCGTTTATTTTTCACATGATGTTTACTACTGTGTTATAAAATGACCTTTTATTTGTCTGACAATATTAAAAAAGCATTTAGTGAAGCTCTACATCTTATGTAAACTGAAGTCTGGATATTACTAAATGATTAAATGGTTATAGATTATTTAACATAACTGTGATAAACCTTTGTGTGTGTTTTTCATAGTGCATGTGCAATTTGACTTTTGCATGGTTGTGCATTTTGGTTTGAAGCTATGCACACACATATATATACATACACTCACATATTGATACATATACACCTTTATATGCATATATACTTGTGTGTGTGTGTGTGTGTGTGTGTGTGTGTGTGTGTGTGTGTGTGTGTGTATGCACACATACTTATACATATACATGATTCATCATTTGAATTTACATCTGCAAGTAGGGGGAACTTGTAATTTTCTTCTTTTCATGACTTTGAATTCATTATAAACTCTGTTGACTTGATTTAAAATTAATCACATCATATGGATAACTGACAAGTCACTTTTTTGTTCAGAAAAATAATTTAATAATGTCATGGGTTAAAAAATTATAGGAGCTTATTAAGACTGACTATTTGTAACAGGTTAGACATAACTGTTGATGTACTTTGGCACTACCTGAAAAGTCAGCTGGTAGGACTAAAGCCATAATGACTAACTGATACTAAGCAGACAATACATATGTAATATTCATTTTTCATAATTAAAGAAATGCTATATATAAATTGTGTCATGCCATGCCACTTTCTCATTCATTACTGAATTACTTCCAGCTCTGAATTTCTGACAACCTTACAATATAAGTATCACTTTACAGATGTAATTCTAGAAGGTAAACAGAATCCTGTGAGAATGATATAATGATGGTAGTATTCTGCATAATTACTTTTCTATTAAATATTCATTGAATATTTTATTTAACATTGCATAATGAAAAACTGAAAAAATGTTCTTCTGACAGCAAGCTAGCATGTTTAATTATGCATCCCATATACTCTCTTCACACCTGCACTTTATCATTTTGACAGGTGTGCAAAGTAAATTCTTCTGCACTACCCTAGACAACAGAAAGTAAAATAATCAGGTTAAAAGAAAGTAAATAAATTGTGTGACTATAAAGACTGAGAGCTGAAATTCAGACATGCTTGCATAATTTTGTCTTACAGGATTATTTTATTTTATCTTATTTTCCTGTTGTTCCATGTGTCCCTTGCCTTCCAGAACTTCTAAGTGCTGACTGGTGCCCAAAAACATGCTCAAAGTGAGTGGCCATGAGAGTTTATGTATTTATTTATTTATATAGTTTGACAGCTGGGTGGGTTGGCTGTCCAGCTGACCCTTTTCATCCGTCACTGGGGCTCCAAAGGAGCAGTATAAAAGGCAATGTTACAAAGTAACACACTTATTTAAGTTAAAGTACAGACTGCTGTTATGTACTTATTTAAGTTAAAGTACAGACTGCTGTTATGTACTTATTCAAGTTAAAGTACAGACTGCTGTTATGTACTTATTCAAGTTAAAGTACAGACTGCTGTTATGTACTTATTCAAGTTAAAGTACAGACTGCTGTTATGTACTTATTTAAGTTAAAGTACAGACTGCTGTTATGTACTTATTTAAGTTAAAGTACAGACTGCTGTTATGTACTTATTTAAGTTAAAGTACAGACAGCTGTTATGTACTTATTTAAGTTAAAGTACAGACTGCTGTTATGTACTTATTTAAGTTAAAGTACAGACTGCTGTTATGTACTTATTTAAGTTAAAGTACAGACTGCTGTTATGTACTTATTTAAGTTAAAGTACAGACTGCTGTTATGTACTTATTTAAGTTAAAGTACAGACTGCTGTTATGTACTTATTTAAGTTAAAGTACAGACTGCTGTTATGTACTTATTTAAGTTAAAGTACAGACTACTGTTATGTATGGGTAAGCATTCAACAAGGATTTATGCATATAAGGAATCTTAAGGCAACATATGAGCTTAGGATAGAGTTTAAACCTCAGTCACAATACGATATATAGTTGGATTTATTTAACTACCACCAAAATAGCATATGCAGTTGGATCTATTACGTAGGTTTTCTTTGAGTTCAGCCATAATGCCTCTTAGTGTATTGTGTTTCCTTGCTTCAAATGGAAGATATTCTAGATAGCTGCCCTAAACAGGACGTGCATTTTCAACAATGACTGACATAGTCTTGGATTTGACCAAAGTCACTGCATCATCCTGGTCTCCTCTAAGACTATACAGTTGATCCTCTAAAGTATTTTTTGAGGGGGGGGGGCATTAATTGAAAAAAAAAGAAATTTTAAATAATATTGTGGTCAGAGGTAAGGTACCTCTACTTTGAATAATAGCCAGTTGAACCCTTAAGCAGTGATGGATATCTGCATCTGATTGAACAAGCCAATATTTTGCTTTCATCCAATGTTAGCTTGTGTGTATTATCACTAGACAGAAAGGTTAGAAGTGCCAGGCCAAATTCAGTTTTAGGGATAAGCACATTTCTGAATGTCAGTTCTGGGCATTTTTGGAGAGGTGATGGGTGAAACTTCTGTTGACAACCTTTTCAGTACATTTTGCAAAGGACAAGGCAGGGTCTAAAGTATTGCCAAGGTATATTTGGTCATTTACATTAGGAAATCAGTTGATCATATTATCTACTATGATAAGGGTTGGGATGTTCAATAGTTTCCTCAGACAGCATGCTAACAGTCTTAGTTGCTGTGCACAGACACATGGAAAGTAAAGATGCATCTTTTCATCAGATGCATAACAGAGATCTCAAGTGAGCTTGAGCGGTTCAAATGGAGGACTTTGAGATGATTTCAAGGTATTTTTGATTAAAAAAAATGTGCATAATAATTTGTAACATCATTGAATTTATAGTCACTACAGACTCTAGATCACCACAGTAGTCAGGAAATCCTTCTATGTGGCACACCTCATCACAAACAGTTTCTCATCCAGGAAAAAGAGGTAATTGTTCCCCCTACTCATCACTCATTAGACCCATTATAGAGTACAATGCCCCTTTTGGTATGTACCTCACAAGACATCTACAACAACTGGAAAGGCCACAGAAATACCTCACAAAGAGGATTACTGCCCCCAACAGATGCCCTATGCAGACCGTCTCAAAAAACCCTAGCTTTACTCTGTCATATATCACCTACTCAGATGCAATCTTTGCCTAACATACAAAGCTATGTCAAACCCAGAGCTGTTGGACATGCTCCACCTAAAGAAATCCCAATCACTCCGAGCTACTCGCTCTAGGGACCGAAACCTTGTCACCACAATAAACAGAACATGCTGGAGGGACAGATTCCTGTCCCAGAGACTTCCCATACTCAGGAACAAACTACCTATTTATATCAAACAAAGCTACTCATTAGCACTCCAAGAAAAATCTTGATGATTGTTGGGAGATAGGAAATCCACCCCGGGGATCACTTCTGTGGCTCTGCTCGACAGGGGCACAGGAAAATTATTTTCTTGGGTGGCAAAAGCCAGGGTTCCGTTTGGCTAGGCTTATATAGACCCCAGGGCCGATAGCCTAGTGCCTACCTATGAACCTATGAACCTTGTTTTATCAAAGATCAGTCGCTGCTGCTTTTTCTACACCATTATTTCCTTTTTTTTTTTTTTTTTTTTTTGCTAAAGTTAACGAGGTCATTTAAACTTCTTTGCTTTACTAAATTATCAAGCTTCTTTAACACTGAATCACAATAAAGAGCCCTATGAGTTGTATTTTTTTTCTGATACGTGATGCTCCATTTGATCCAGATTTCCTTCTCCATTCATTGTATTGTTGATTGTACTAACTCCTTTTCATCTGCAGAAGCACAAACATATCCTACATCACAATCTGTATTTACAAGTCCTGAAGCAATAAACATTCCATTCACTGGTTCATTGAAGAGATTATGGCAGGTAAGTTTTTCAAGAAGCAAGGCTCTCCAAACTGTTCTCAAAAATTAAAGTAATTAGGTTTCCAAAATCAAGTTACGATTAGCCAGTGCAGTGGCACTGAGAGATAAAACTATCACTTTGGAACAGGTGACCCTGGTTCGATTAGCAGCTTGGACAGCTGAAATGAAAGTAAGGGAAAATGAATGTCTGCATAAGTGCACATTGCTTTTGATCTCCAGTGGAAGTCAGGAATACAGGGCATTTTCTAGATCACCACAGAGGCAGGATGATATAGCAGCACTCCCATTGCACACCTGTTGCAAAACAGTACAAATTTTTATGTGTGTGTGTGTGTGTGTGTGTGTGTGTGTGTGTGTGTGTGTGTGTGTCTGTGTGTAGGGGGGGGGACTTGGGTTGAACAACTTCTGGGGGAAGCTTGTCAGGTTCTGCAGACCTGGTGAAGCAGAAAATACCCTCATTGTAAGCTGACTGTCAGCCATATTTATGGGAGACGTTAATTACCCCACTATTAACTTGGAATCCTATATGACATCAAACATACAGGCACAGAGTAATAGGATTTTGTAAACACAATCTCCCTGGACTAGATTGTCAATACACCAACCAAGGGTGCAACCATACTGGATCTGGTCCTCACTAATATGGGAGAGTGCTGCACACCCCCTAGTGTAATGTCTTCCCTGGTAATGTCAGACCACAAAGTGGTCTCCTTTGAAGTAAAAATAAAACCTGGACCCCCAGCTAACACTGAAATATGCAGGAACTACTCTCAGGCTAACATCCTGCTATTAAGTGATAACCTGGAAATTTCAAGCCCCCATATATCATAAGAACACTGCTGCCTATGCAGAACTGTTCACAGAAACTCTATGTAAGCATGTTAATAGCTGCATAGAGGTCGCTGTACCCACCAGGAAAAAGTACAGAATTAACTCAAAAAAAAAGCCACCCTGGTGGAATCACAAAATTAGTCATCTGTGTAACAGGAGGAAGAATATCATGGCAAAAATTAGAAGGTGCAGCACCCAGCAGGATAAAAACACTCTCAAACTAAGCAAACAGCTCAGAGGACAAATACAGTCTACCAAAGCCAAATTTGAGGTAAATTTGACCTTCCAGGCAAAGGATAACCACAAGGCATTCTTATGTTATGTTCACAACCTCAAAGGAAATGCACAATTGTGTGCAGAGCTCATTGTAAATGGATCCACCTATACTGAGCTAGAAGACATAGCAAACCTACAGGCCATCAAATGCAGCTCCAACTTTCTCCCTTCTTTTGCTCTCAACCTTCCCTCAGGAAATACCATCAAATATAACCCCCCTGCTGCCACTAGGGTTACAGGTACTTAATGCTCTCTCTAAAGCCAAGACTGCATCTATGGGCCCAGACAATATCCCAGGATGCCTTCTAAGTAGCATAAAACATGACCTATCAGGTCCTCTGGAATTGCTATTCAACTGTAGCCTCCAAACAGGTTTAGTGCCACATGAATGGAGAACAGCAACAGCCATCTACAGACCATGGAAACTACAGTCCCATAAGTCTCACTAGTCTTATATGCAAAGCCATGGAAAGAATTATCATGGATATGATCAGTAATGATATAGTAAAAATCCAGACACTGGACCCAACCCAGTTTAATTTCACCAAGGGCAGGTCATGCCTACTCAACCTGATGGACTTCTTTGAGAAGATCACCAAAGCAATGAATGATGGCAAAATAGTTCACACTACCTACCTTGACCTGGCCAAGGCATTTGACACAATACCTCACTCAAGCATTGTTGACAAACTCAGGAATTTAGATACAAACCTGTATGTCACCTGGTGGATAGCCAACTAGCTCACAGACAGGACCCAGGAAGTTAGAAGTGGGGAGTCCGCCTCTACAAAGAGGTCAGTCACAAGTGGAATCCCTCAACGATCTGTCCTTGGATTGCTCCTTTTTTGCATTTACTTCTCTGACGTAAAGCCAGTATCAGTTGTCTCTGGCAGATTAAATTTGCAAATGATTGCAAATTAGGATTGGCCATTGAATCCCACACTGACACAAATGTTCTCCAGGAAGGGCTGACACAGACAGACAACTGGTATCAGAGGCACGGACTAAAACTAAATGCCAAGAAATGCATAATAGTATCATTCAGGAAGTCATCTGCCCCTGGTAACTATCACATTGATAACACACCCTTTAGAGTTGACTCAGTAGTCAGGGACTTAGGGACACACATAGACAGCAATCTAGTCTTTGACCATTATGTGTCTACCGTACTGAGGAAACCATTTTATGTTGCACAACTGATAAAGAAAGGTATGGCATCTAGGTCCAAGCAAGTCATTGTTCCACTGTATTTGGCAATCATCAGACCTATCATTGAGTATAATACCTCTCTGGTATGTACCTAACCTGGCATATCCAACAACTAGAAAGTCCACTGAGATTTCTCACTAAAGGAATACAAGGCATAAATAAAATGTCCTATGCAGACTGCCTCAAGATCCTATTCCTGTATTCTGTCTCCTACAGGTTGTTGAGGGGAGATCTATGCCTGGTATACAGGATATTGTCAGACCTCACTCTGATGGACCTCCTGCATAGCCACAAAACAAACAGTACCAGAATTATCCACTCTAAAGAATTAAACCTTGCCCGTGATATAAATAGAACCCACTGGAGATACAGGTATGTATCCCAGAAACTACACCATCTCTGGAAGAGGCTCCCCATCCATGTGAAGCTGAGCTCCTCCCTAACCCAATTCAAGTATAACTTAGACAACTGGATGGGGAACAGAAAATTCACCCCTGTTTTGGCACATATGTCACTAATGGGCACAAGCAGCCGGTAAATGTTTCAGCATCCAGGCCTCTGCTTGTAAATGTTTTGTCTCCCAAGCCCCTGTTTGCACTTATCAAAGGGTACCAGAACTTGTCAAAGAGTTGGACTGCAATGGCTAGGCTTAAAAAGACCTTGTGGTTGCTAGCCTAGTAAACACCTGTGAACTTCTGAAGAGTAGCAATAAAATGAAAAACAAAAGAGAGAAACACAAATTATCTTGATCTGACAAATAATATTTAGTTTTTACAAATTCTTCAGAAGGAGGAATACAGTGAGGAAACACATTCTATCTGCACATCAAAGAGACCATGCATATTTGACAGAGTATATGAAACATTAACTGCTGACTATTTGGGGAAAAAGGAAATTAAAAGGATATCACTGTGCATGTTATCAGCTAATTCAGAAGGTACAAATATTGCCAAAAATGTAGAGGGCAAATGTGCATTAAATGGTGGGGCATTCTGTTATTAACTGCCTCTGTCTTAAGAATATTACACTTTTAAGAATTCTGCAGAAAGAAAGAAATGCAGTATCATGTGTGGGTGGTTTCACACTTTTTGATACTAGAACATTATTAAACAACCTGTTGTGGGACCATAACAGTAAACACACTATCATTCACGCAGGCATCAGTGATCTGTATGTTATATCTATTTTTTACATGAACCAAGATATTGGGAATAATAAATAAAACAAGACAAGTTGGATTACACACGGCAGGTAACTCTTTAATAGAAAAGTAAGCGCTTTTGCAGAGTCCTCTCTGCTTCATCAGACATATTATAACAGTTAAAACATTGTTTAAATAGTAATGCATCATGGTACTAATATTGGGAATAATGCTCAGTCGTGCTCATAGCACACAGTAAATGTAAGACTCAACACATTTTTTCAAACACCAAGACTGATGGACTATCAATACACAAAGTGAGATACTTTAAAAATAGCTTAGATTCTTTGGTCTTTGGAATTATATACAAATCATTATTCATTGCGAAGACAGACATTTTAGCTAAGCTATGTTTTCCTTCTTTCAACTATGCATGAATCTTATTTAGCAGATAAACATCCACTGACAGTGGTCAATCATTTTAGAGATGAATTATTCAAAAATCAAACAAAAACGTTAGAACAACTAGACTTAATAGCGCTATGGATGTGTATCCCAAAATTCCAGAAGACTGAGTAAAAAGAGAGAGGAACTAAAGTCAATGGCTGCTGAATCTTCTCAGGTATATCCCAACAGGACTATCAAACTAACTTGACCCTTATCTGGCTAATACAAGAACCAACAAGACCCAGTTTTAAATCAGGTTATCATTCCCTAATTGACTTTGTAATCACAGACATTCACAGTAATCTGTCTATCATCTCTATTCTCCAAGCCTCCATGTGTGAGCATTATATCATGCTTCCCCCTTCTCATCTCACAAACAACACCCCCCCAAGAATGATCATTTTCTATCCAAATGACAAATATAACATACGTTAGGCTTTAATATCGTAAAATATAAATTACCATTAACAAAGCCACCTTATCATATCATAGCTAATTATATGACCCCCTCTATGTCCTCCTTGGCCCATACCTATGGAGTCCCTATGCATTAAACCTAATGCCATTCTTCAGGGAGCTTCAACTACCCTCCATCAACTGGAAGACATAAATTCTCCAATATGTATGCTCAAAGATTTCTGCACTTAATAAATATGTCATCTCTGAACAGGACAGTCTGCACCGCAACTAGGAGAGACAAAATTCTGGACTTAGTCCTCATCAATATGTGACAGGTCTGTTTCCAACCAGTTGTAACTTTCTCCATTGTTAAAGCAAATCATAAATCAGTCACATACATCTAAAGATTGAAGCCAGAGGCATCCTCAAATACCTCAGTATTCAGAGATTATGCAAAGGCTAATATATGAAAACTGAGTGATCACCTGACTAAAGTAAACATCCCCTTCCAACCTCATGAATCCACTGCATATTGGTATAATTTACTGCCAAATTCAATTCAAGTGTGAATAGCTGTGCAGATATATTTGTTCCCCCCCACTGAAGCAAATACAATACCAATTTTAAAAATAACCCCTCATGGTGGAACCCAAATATAAATAGGCATTGCAATAAAAGAAGAAAAAATGATTGTGCTTAGTAATAAATGCAACTGTAAAGGTATTAAAAATGCACTTGATGATTTTAACAAGAAATTCCAATCCTGATCAAATGAACAAAAGCTAAATCTGAGGTAAAAATAGCCATCCAGGAAAAAGACAACCATAAAACATTATTTAACAATGTTAGAAACCTCAGAAAAATGCCCAGTGTTGCACAGAGTTAACAGTAAATGATATCACATACTCAGACCATGTGGACATAGGCAGTCTACTAGGGAATAAATTTAGTTCTACTCTCACCACCTTCCCCTACATGCCCAAATCTCATACCCATATCTATACACCCACTCAAATCTCCAAAGAACAAGTGCTCAAAGCAGTTTCCAAGGCTAAGAACACTGCTTCTGTGGGGCTGCATAAACATACCAGGCTGCCTACTGACCATACTGAAACAGGACATTTCAACCCCTTACAGAAGCTAATCAGTATTAGTCTTCAAAGAGGCTTTGTGCCAGGTGAATTGTGGGCAGAAACAGTCACCCCCTGCACAAAGGTGGGGCATTAATGGACCCAGATAATTATTGACCCATAATATTGATCAGTCTCATCTGTAAGGTATGGAGAGAAGCAGTATGGAATTAATAAATAAGGACCTAAAAACTCTTGACCCTAACCAGTTTGATTTTGTCTATGGCAGATCCTTCTTGCTCAACCTGATCAAATTCCCTGAGGTTACCTGAGTGTAGCATTCAATACCATTCCACATTCAGGTATTTTTGATAAACTCTTCCAGCTAAATTTAAATTCCTATGTAACTCATTGGATAACAAACTGACTCTTAAACAGAACACAGGGAATTGGGGTGGGTGACACTACCTTCTCCAAAAGTCCTGCCACTAGTGATGAACCCCAGGATTCAGTCCTTGGGCCAATCCTCTTTGGCATTTATTCCTTGAAAGTCAAAGGTAATGTAAAGTGCCTGTGGATAAATGAGTTTGCAGATGACTGTAACTTGGTCCCTTCAAACACTCTACAGTGAACATTAAGATATTCCAACATGGCCTTTCCCAAATAGAGGGTGCCATAATCATGGTCTAAAACTAAATGCCAAAAAATGTATAACAATAGTCTCTTTTAGCAAGAATGATGTCCTCTGTAGCTATCACACTGACAACACACCCCTGAAAAATCATTCAGTAGTTAGGGGCCTGGGAACCTATGTGAACAACAAGCTGCCCTTTGATCACCATGTATCCACTATTGCAAGAAAGTTATTTTTTTCATTGTGCAGTTTATTCATATGAGAATGGTGTTAATGTCCAGGGATATGATGATTCCACTGTATTTAGCATGTATTAGGCTGATCATTCAGTATGATGCCCCTTTCATTATGTGCTTGTCCAAACACCACAACTTGAACAACAGCACTGCTTTCTCACCAAGGAGAATCATAAAAACTGGGCTGCCCATCTCACAGTTTTATCCCTCTTCCAAGTATTATACAGGCTAATGAGTTGCAATCTCTGCTTCATGTACAGAGCTTCACTGAATCCTGTCCTCTCAGATCTACTGCACAATTGCAGGTCCAGTGGTAAAATAACAAGAATTTTACCCTCTTCTGCAACATTAATAAAACACATTGGAGGAAAAGGTGTGTATCACTGAGAACACCACTTCTTTGGAATCCTCCTCTTCTCCACATAAAGCAAAGTGCTTCTCTTACGCTATTCAAATGTAATCTGGGCAAATGCAAGCGATACCACAAATTCTACCCTGATTTAGCACCCTTATTCCTTAATGGTAGGGACAGCATAAATATTTTGCATGGGTCTGGATTATTCATAGATAATTTGCAAGGGCTAAAAACTTCATAGGATTGCAATGCTAAGCTTCTAAAGACCATCATGGACCAATAGCCTGGTAAGTACCTATGAACCTAACAACCTATATGTTATTGCTACATAAGAGGAATTTTAAGTCGGTCTTACCTTGCTTTTAATTCTGAAGTGCTAACAGTAACCAGATAGGATAAGAAATTTATACTAGTTGAAAACTAGAAGATATGTAAAACAGATCCGAATGAATGATGCATATCACAGTCTGATGAGACCCGACACTTGGAAATATAAATTGTAATAACAACAGAAACTCTTCATTATACATCACACTTGTTTTTGCAGGGGCAGCATCAGCTACCCTACTTGTAACCTCTGACAAAGATGGCTGGGCCCACTACACCTGTACTGCATGCTGTATGCAAAAATGATACAAGTGTTTATCTGAGAAGCAGAAACATTTAGCAGGCTGTTTGACAGCAAGAATATTTTCCTTGCTCTGACTTCCATCACTCTCAGCACCTTACCCTTCACAAGGATTCTTTCCCTCTTTACAAGCGAGTCTGAGACGTCAATGTATTCCAATTATGGCAGCTTCAGCAGGTGAACAGTTATACACTGGAGATTAGCTAATGCTGGACACCTACCATGACTGTCTCAAGATGATTAGGTGGCATAAATAATCATGGAAATACAATGCTTTCAAATACACATCTCAGTCTAAAGCATGTTTCATACTGATATGCAGGATAAACACCCTTACTCTTAGCAGTTCAGAAAGTGCACATCATAAATTCTGCACTAGATCCTCAACATGTGATTCATAATGCAAAAACTTACTCTGTACATGTTATGTCCATTATTGTTCAACCAGCATGCAAGCAAGCATCATACTCATCACTATCATCAGCCCCCCTTTTTCTCATTTCTCTACATGGGGTCATGGTATCGTGTTAACTGTCGCCAACTCTCTTGATTTAGTGCCACACTCCTGCCTTCTTCAACACTCATGCCTGTGCATCCTACCACCTTTCAAAGGCACTTCATTTCCATCACCTCTAGCTTCTTCAACTGTTCTGCCTTTACTGCCCAAGTTTCTGTACCATACAGTAGTACTGGTCCAAGAAAACCACAAAAACACCAGCTTCCAAACGCACCGGTACTCTCATCGACTTTAATATAGTTTAAAATGTCAATCCAACATGGTGAAAAGTAACCACTTGCTCACAAAATAAAACTCTAAGCAGGACTAATCAAGTTAATGTTGTTGTGTAAAGCGCTTTTCGTCCGGATCCTATCCGGACTTCTTCAGACAAAAAGTACCACCATATTCAACTGCTTTTAAATACTTGCACCCGTTTTCAAGAACCTATCAGGTTCAAACATTCCAGTTAAGAAATTAAAGCGATATTTACTTTCCTAACACTATCACATTTGGATAATTAGTTTAAAACCATATTCATTAAAATACTTTCATATGAATCAAAAAGTAGACATTTCAGCAAATACAAAATTCAATCTATACTGTGTGTAATTAGTTCTTCCTACAATCCCAAAGCAGCCTCGTATATTGTCATTCCCTGTCTGTAAACAGTTAACCATTCTTGTCAGAACTCAGCGAGAATGTTTATTTATTATATACCCCCTATGTATTATTGTACCATATGTTTTTGCATCTTTCCACTGTTACTGTAAGTTATTTATACTCAAAACTATGTCCACTATCTTCCAACAAGTTGTTTGTTTAATAATATAGTGTTTATCATCCTTCCTGTATAAATACCCTTACATTGCCGTTTCATAATGATAGTTTAGTCATACCACTCATACCATGATGGCCCGCGGGCAAAGTTCCTTATGTCCCCTTACCGGTGTCAACCTTTCTAATTCCTTCTCATAACCAATGTTGTTGTATACCTATTTACATATGTAGTTTATACGGTGTCTCCCAAACTGTTTATTTCCACTCCATTGTCTTGTACACCTTACCTTTCAGCTTCTTTTGGCTATAGCCCCTCTGATTCTAGCTTTGACCTCTTCATTCAAACTACCCTTCTCCTCAGCCACCTCTCCCATATATTTGAAGCTGTTTACCTATTCCACTATCTTCCCTTCTATCTCTATTATCAGGTCATAGGTTCATAGGTTGGTACAAGGCTATTGGCCCTAGGGCCTATACAAGCCTAGCCATAGCAATTCCCTGGCTATTTCTTCCCACAGTAGGTATTTCCCTGGACCCCTGTCTAGCAGGGCGACTGACATGATCCCTGGGGTGAATTTCCTATCTGCAATCCAATCATCAAGGTTCCTTTTGAAGAGGGCCAAAGAGGCACTCTGCTTGACATGTATGGGCAGTCTATTCCAGAGTCTGGGGAGTCTCTGGGTCAGGAACCTATCCCTCCAGCATGTTTTGTTCATTGTGATGACAAGGTTTAGATCCCTGGAGCATGTGTCTCTGAGGGATTGGGATTTCTTTAAGTGTAGCATGTCCAACAGCTCTGGGTTTGACATGGCCTTGTATGTTAACAAGAGATCGCCTCTGAGTGGAAGATATGCGACAGAGTATAAGTGGAGTTTTTTTAGAGGGTCAGCATAGGGCATCTGCTTTATGCCTGTGATTATTTTAGTGAGGTATTTCTGCGGCCTTTCCAGTTGTTGCACATGTCTTGAGAGGTACATACCAAATGGGGTGCTGTATTCTATAATGGGTCTAATGAGGGATGAGTACAGTGGGACAATGACCTCCATTTTTCTGGATGAAAAGCCCTTAGTGATGAGGTGTGCCACATAGAAGGATTTCCTGACTATTGTGGCGATGTGGTTATTGAATGTGAGACCACTGTCCACCTGTGTCCCTAAGTCTCTTATCACACTTTCGGTGTTTAGTGTACTGCCACCTATGTGGTAATTCACGGGTACATGCTTTTTCCCAAAGGGGATAACTATACATTTATTTGCATTGAGCTTGAGCCCATGGCTCTGGCACCAAGCATCTGTTTCTGTAAGGCCCTTTTGTAGAATATCCACATCATTTGGGGATTCAATAATGGCTCCCAGTTTGCACTCATTTGCGATTTTTGTTAGCCAGAGTCCCTTAGTGTTGGCCTGTACTTCAGAGAAGTAGATGCCAAACAAGAGCAGTCCCGGGACTGAACCCTGAGGTACTCCACTTGTCACTTGTCTGGAGCTGGATTTGGAGTCGGCTACTTTTACAGTGTGGGTTCTGACAGTAAGCCAGTTGGCAACCAATCGAGTGACGTAGGGATTAATACTGAGCTTAGTAAGTTTATCTAAGATTTCAGAGTGGGGGATGGTGTTGAAGGCCTTGGCGAGGTCCAGATAGGCTGTGTAGACCACCTTACCCTTGTTGCCAGCTCTGGAGACTGATTCAAAGAAGTCAATCAGGTTCAGGAGACAAGATTGGCCCTTCACAAACCCAAACTGTGTGGGGTCCAGTGTTTGAAGGTTGACAATGTCTTTGTTAATAAGTTCCATGATAATATGTTCCATGGCCTTGCAGATTAGGCTTGTCAGACAGATAGGGTGGTAGTTCCTGGGATCCAAGGTGGATCCCCCCTTGTGGAGATGGATAACTGTAGCTGTGTGCCACTCAGTGGGCATGAAGCCTGAGGTGAGGCTATTATTAAACATGACACTTAGGTGAGGTGCCAGGTCATTTTGTAGTTCATGTAGTATACAGCCTGGGATGTCATTTGGTCCCATGGATGCTGTATTCTTAGCTTTGCAGAGTGCGTTTTTTACCTGTGTTGCCATTATTACCGGAATTTGGCAATCTTTCGGTATTGAGATAGGGCCCTTTAGGGGGTGAGAGGGGGGTGAAGTTTGCACTGAATCGATCTACCAGGATATTGGCAATATCCTTGGAATCATTATATTTAATGCCATTCTATTGTAGCTCAGAGTAGATTTGAGGGATTGCCATTTAGATTCTTGATATAGCTGCAGAATGCCTTGTTGTTGTCTTTGGAATCTCTGGCAATTTTATTTTCATAACTAGCTTTGGAGGATTTATGAGGGATCTCAGCTTCTTACTGAGGTTGATAAGGGAGTTTTTTGCATCCTGGGATTTTCCTCTTTTTTGCAACAGTTTCTTCCTTTTGTTGTAAAGTTTGTTTATGGCAAGGGACCAACAGATTGGCTTCCTTTTTTGGAGGACAGCGCCTTGGTTCTATTGGGGTTGGCACGATTCATGCACGAGTGGATGTGCTCGTACGGTACCTTAGTGTAGGATTCAGCAGTCAAATTTTAAGTTCCCATCTGCACGGGTGTCATGAAATTTGTCACTTCTGATGTGAGTAGCATGAAGTTGACTTTGGAGAAGTTTTTTATGGAGGTTTCCTTACTGGGGGGTGGGGTTGGGATGTGGACATCAAGGGTGATTAGCTTATGGTCAGACCTGACCAAGGAGGGGGTGACCATAGGTGTGGAGCATTGATTTCCTATGTTGGTAATGACCAGGTCTAAGATACTGGAGCCCCTGGTGGGACTAAGGGTTAGTTGATCCAGGGCATTGGAATTTATGAATTCCAAGAACCGTTGGGCAAAGGAGATTGTACATGAGTAGATTTCCCAGTTAATGGCAGGGTAGTTGAAATCACCCAGTATTAGGGTGTTTGGTTGTATCTTAATATTTTCCAGTATGTTTAGAAAGGTGTAGTGAGACTCTTGGGGCATGGTGGGTTATCTGTAGCAAGCTACAATTTGGACTGCAGTCTTACCTAGTGTTAGTTGCACCTGGAGAATTTCAGACGCATTGTGTTGGGCATCTAGCCTGGTGTTGTGAATATCCTTGGTGAATATGTATACTCCTCCACCTTTAGTGTTTCGGTTCTGGTTTGGTGGACAAAAAGTGTGGTAAGAGTTGTAGCCTGGTATTGCAGGGGTGGTCTCTGGAGCCTTGAACCAGTTCTCAGTTACTGCACATATATCGATGTTCTCCATTTTTAGGAGTGCCTCGAGAGAGTGCATTTTGAGGTTTAGACTTCTAGCATTGAGTAGCACTACCTTCAGATTTTGCATGCTTGCACCTGTTACGGTGGTGGTTTTGTCCTTTGAACTTTGCCTAAAAAAGTTGCTATAGGGGTGGTAAGAGCCTTAGCCAGCAACCTGAATCCCAATGGCAACAGGTGCAGACCATCTCTGGAAAAGCATTGTGGTCTGTCAATCATGTCGTCCCAGGAGGACAGATACTGGATCCCCTTTGAGTGACACCAGAAGATTAGCCAATTATTCTCAGCTTTTTCTGATTTCCCCAATTTGCTGCCATTACCACTGTCTTATCTGTACTTAGTTTCATCACATGTGCTTTCAGATTTGCATTCCATTCTTCTATCTTTTGCTGAAGTTCTAGCTCAGAGTCTGGTTGTACTGCCACATCGTCTGCATACAGCAGCTTTGTTGATCTGTCCCCTCCAACCTGTTTGCTAATGTAGTCAATCACCAGTATGAACAGCTGTGGGCTCAGAGCTGAACCCTGGTGTACACCCACTCCCACTGGCAAGCATCATACTATGCAGCTAGAAAAGAGTGGCTTCCATAAACATATCTTCTAGCACTCTGTAGAACATAATCATAAATCACCCACACATATCCAAATTGTAATAGCCACGTACTCTTGTATACTATTTATATGATTACTGTATATGACAAGTGATCGGCACTACACGTCCATTATGTTAATGAACATAAAAGCCCACAAATTAAGGCTCACAAAAAAAATACAAAACAGTGTTTCCTGCCTACAACTCTAATAGATTGCACAACAGTAGGAAAAAAGGGAAAGGGAATGTTTCCAACTCCACTCAAACAAGATCATCTTATGTTCCAGTGCTGTCTGTCAATGTACAATGAGGGATGAGTACAGACGCCACTTGTTCTGCAGTGTGCCAACTCCTGTCAACCACCTTTCCAAGTTCCTTTTATATATAGTAGTTTCCTAATGATACTAGTAAATTTACAAAAATGATCATAAGTACATTAACCCATTAATTAGTGTTCTAAGTATATATCAAGACAAACACTGATGCAGAAACAGCACTTGATTTTGCAGGGACATTAAACTATGTAAGTGAACTAAAAACTAAACGCTATGAGTGATACCTACATTTGGTTATTTACTTCCCTCTCCTGGTTCCTCACCTATCTTTCTGACAGACAACAAGCAGTACAATGGAAATCTGAACTCCCACCACTTCTGCCTGTCTCATTCAGAGTCCTCCAAGGGTCCATACTAGGACCCGTTCTTTTCACCATCTTCTCCAATGATCTAGCCTCATCCACAGCACATGCTAAAGTAGTTCAGTATGTGGAAGATTCAACTTTAATCTGTTCAGCAGATACCTTACCAGACCTCCAAATAGTAGCCCAACAAGCTTTAATGACACAGAAGCAGATATCTAACTAAATCACAACTAATCCTCAACCCCAAAAAGACACAGTTAATGTTATTTCCCAGTAGCAAACATTCACCGACCACACCTCCTTTTACCATTCTCTCAGCAAACAACAGTCATTCAACCGGTTAAACATACAAAAGTCCTTGGTGTGACAATCAACAACAAACTTAGATTTTACCAACGCATAGCCATCACAATTAAGAAAGTTTACATTAGACTTGGTTCACTGTACAGAAGCAAGCCATTCCTCACTGACAATACCAGACTACCTATATCCAGAACCTTCCTCCTCTCTACGCTCCTATATACTTTCCCCCTCCTTACAAATTTAAAAAAGATCAGACTTAACAAAATTGGAAACTTGCTACAACAAAATATCCCGCTTCACAGTCAACCTTCCCCACTAAACCCACCATTGTATTGCTCTACATAAATGAAATTGGCTCAAGCTACCTAACCTTCTCCATCTCTACCAACTTAAATTCACACACGATATCATCTTCCATCCTGACAGTTGCCCATCCCTCAAGGAACTTGATGTTCCCTACTCATGCCTATGGAGTCTTAAGATCTGCAGAGAGAAACTTTCTCACAGTAAACAAAGCTTACAACACTAATGGTAAAGCCCTAGACTCAAATCAAATAGCCAAATTATGGAACTCTTTACCACACACCCTCCAAAACAAACCTGAATCTACCAATTTCAAACAACTACTATTTGAACATCTATACAACAACTGGCATTACCGCTGCTCCAAAACTGACTGACAAGATGTCTATAACGCTCTCAACACACTGTCCACTCCTGACCTCATTGTCTCCCTCTCCTCAGTGTTTATTACTACTCAAAAAAAAAAAAAAAAAAATATATATATATATATATATATATATATATATATATATATATATATATATATATAAAGGAAATCTCATTTGTTCATAACTATTATTTAATATGTACACAGTACTAATTTTATTTTTCACTACTGCAGTGGTGGTGCTGCGGTAGCGTTGTCGCCTCACAGTAAGACATTGTCCTGTTCGATTCTCAGCTAGATCGTCTTCTGTGTGGAGACATGCGTGAATGGGCGTACCTTCGTTGAAGGTTGTGCGTCAGGGCCGGCAACTCGGCATGTAAAAATCTACTGCCAATCATTAGCGGACCGAAGTTGCGTTGTGGCGACCCCTAACCGGGAAAAGCCGAAAGACACAACAACTAATTTTATTTTTCTCACAGTGATCTTCACTGAAATGCTTGTGTTTTTCTTTTTGAATCTGTTTCTGCTAGAAAACTGTACTGAATACTACTTTGTATAGACTAACTAGATGACATGTATTCTCCATCTTACTGTATTCATACTATTGAACTATATAATTATTGTATTTTGCTTGTATTTCTGTGCAGCTTTTCTCCCCAGGCCTCTGCTGAAAATGGGCTTCTGGGCCAGTTGGACGTTCCTTGTAAGCAAATGTAAATAAATAAATAATTAATTATAGTTGGTAACCAGGATAGCCCCACTAGGTTAACTGCCCCTTTATGATGGATTCCAGTCATAACAACTCCATGGCACAAGATTAACAACTGAAACACACAGGTTTGCAAAAACTGAATGAAAATAAACTATTACATTTATTTCATTAACATGAAAAAACATTAATATATAAAGTATTGCAAGTTTGTATATATGTTTTGAAACACTGAATGCACATATAGTCAAACTATCACTTCATTAAGCAATCAGATGGTCAAACTGTATTGAACATCACACATGCTTTATTACTGATTTAAGAGTACACCAACTCACACATACAGGGGGCACTGTAAACATTACCATGGCACAGCCAAGGACATAGCATGATTATGTAACTCCAGAAACAGTGGGTTAAAACTGTATCACTGTGAAGTCCCCAAAACTGAAGGATCTGCTTAATGTAGACTGTGATCTGTATATGAGGGAGAAGCAGGTCAGTACTAAAATATGTTGGGCTCACAGGACATGACTGAGGGATAAGTGCAAGGGCCTGCTGATAACAATGACTTTTGGAGAAGCTGAGCAGATGTATAGTGTACATGCATTCTGTCGAGCCATCTGAGGTGAACCTCTTGGTGGTGACAGCTGATATTAAGCTCCATGTGGATAAGTAATTTGACTAACTTATTTTTGTTATTGAGTTAGCAATGGCTCAGTTATCCTCAGAACTGGCTGTGCAGCTATCATCTAGGAAAGTTCTGGTGCTAACAGTTAATAAGCATCGCCAAAAAAGGTTTATTGGTGATCTTCCTCAGAAAACTGCTTGCAAGGCATAGGTATGTCTGTTTGGGTTTTAAAATTGGGGAAACTGGTGTGAAGATACAGAAAATAATTCCGTAGTAATGATGCTAAGCTAGCCACAACATAAACTTTAGCGGATACCTGCAGTGGGACAATACAGATGGTGGATGGGACATATTTAGGAGGTGCTACAACTTGTGAACATTTGTACTCCATACATGGCTTTATTACCTATGCAGGGGATCAAGATCTTTACCTTGGATTATGTACTCATGAAAACATGTTATAATGCCTATAATATTTTGCAGTGTCTATATCATTAACTGCGTTCTGTTATTGGATGCACAAAATCTGTAGAATAAATATTTTCTGGGTTTGAACCTGCTGTATTTCCCATATGTGCCACCTAGGTAGTGCTATGTCCCCTTTTCCCAAAACATATGAAGAAAAGTGCAAACATCTGGTTTAGCAATACCGTATGGTCGAAGTTCAGAATTCCAACAAATTTGTGAAGCAATCGTTGCCAATATTTTTTCTTATAGCACACTAACATAATTGATGCCTATCTGCTGCTCAAACATGTGTCACCCAGTGAAGCTTTTCCTTTACTAAAATATTACAAGGAGTACTATTTGTTTGGGAAATGCAGGAAGATTACCACTCACTGAGGCACTTTTCCACATCTAGCTTCTCTGTTCCCAAGATTTTAGCACGTGTATGAGCTACAAAGCTGTAGTTAGTCTTGCAGACAAAATCTAGTGGTGGCATTGCATAGGCATTTTCACTGCCTCCTAGATCACAGTAGTGTTGATTTACATGCCATTTTGCATAGCATCATGCAGGAGCAACATTTTATTGATGACCCAAGACAATATTAACATGCCAGTATCCTAGGATCTTTGAAAATAAGTAGGAAATCACAGGAGGAAACATCAATTTAGAGCTGTGTTAGGCAACCATAATTACAGACTAGCTGATTTCTTAAACAACCTAGCAATGAACTTAAATGTGTGATGTGCCTTGCAGGAAACTTAGCAATTATTGCACTGATGCTCACTGGGTAACCCTCAGTAATTTGGATATTTTCTTTTTGTTTTGCATCACCGGCACTATGTTTAGCACAAGTACTTTAGGTTATTTGGTCTGGGATATACATGCAGTTCTTAAGTATTATTAACTCAGTGTACACATTGCTTTGGTGACAGATGTGGCCAGGAGGTGGCAGTTCTGTGTACATGTTCAGCTCTCTAGGATTATGTGTTAACTGAGATCTGATGCATGTGTTCCACCAATACATTTGCAGCACTTGATTGTTGTAAGGATTTTGATCTTTTGGTTTACACCCCCTTCACCCATTAAGCTTACATTGCCAGTGTAACATGTGTAAAGGTACACACATTACATTGGACTTGGCAGGCTTGTCAATGTTGTAGTGGGCAATGTACAGATGATATTACTACTTCTGGTATATCTCTCTCACATACTTTATTCAGCACACTGCAGTATCATCACAAGGTGATTGGCATTGGTGATACACATTTTACTGGTTCATTTTATACTTGTCTGCCACTGTACTGCTAACTACTCAGAGTCACAAACATCACACTACAAGATTATGGATTTTTTTTATAACAGAGGTGATGCTTGTTGGAGAATTATGACTGCTATGAAGTCATTTCTTTTGTTGTGCGAGTGAGAAAAACTGTGACTCGATAATGTGGGCTTATTAATTCAACAATCTGTATTTAAACATTTGATCCTTTAATGTACACTTACATATATATATATATATATATATATATATATATATATATATATATATATATATATATATATATATATATATATATATATATATATATGTATAGAGAGAGAGAGAGAGACAGAGAGATAATATGTGGCATTAGGTAGGGAAACAGAGAAGATGACTTGGTACAATGTGAAAAGAAGAAAGAAAGGGCATACAGAAAGGAAGCAGAGAAATATCCACACTATAGTTCCCCTTTACTCAGCCCTCATTAGGCCAGTCATTGAAAAAAATGTCCCCTTTGTCATGTAACTGTCCATACACATGCAACAACTGAAACACCCACAGAGATACCTTACTAAAAGGATACAAGTTCTAAACAACATGTCCTACAAGGACCAACTCAAAGCCCTGTCACTATTCTTGGTATCCTACAGACTGCTAAGCAGTGTCTTGTGTCTGACATATAAGGCATCCTCTGACCTAATACTGATGGATTTACTGTACTTCTCCAAGTTAAATTGCATCAGAAATACTTGATTTAACACTCTAAACCTATTCTGCAACATCAGCAAAACAGTACAAAGATGAATTTATGGAGTACCTGTGAAGTGAACAAATTGGTGTACAAGGTCTAACGCAGGTTACATCACAGCATGATGGAATGAGTCCCCAAAGTAAGGAGAAACAGGAAGATCAGGAGACATCTGAAGAAGAAATATGGACATGGGAAAGAAAAATAGATTTAATATGGGGTAATATTTAAGCAAAGGAGAAACCAAAACTAACCAATAAAAAAAGTGAAGGATTCAGTATAGATAATCTAATTCAGAAAACACCATAACAGGATAGAGCAATGGATATCCAAATTAAGGGGAAACCACTGAAACAGGAAGCAATTGGTCAGGTGCCATATAAAGATATTTTGAAGCCTTCCACAGGAAACCAGTATAAATGTTCACTTGAAGCTAGACAGCAAGGAAAGGAACAGGAAACTGTGGAAACTCTGATGGAGTCAATGTTGAGGAGTGATAGGCCAGTGAGTTCCCATATGACAGAGCAATGGATGGCACAGGATGAAACTAAAGAGAAGGTGCCACAGGAAGATGCTATAGAACTTTCTATAGAATGCCCACAGGAAATGGAAAACAAGGAATGTGCCTTCAGTTTGGAAGAAAATGAACTAAGAGAGGAGTTGCTTGAGTTAATACAGAAGTAGACTGCAGAATGTCAATAAAACCCAAAAAGTCAGAAGGCTGATAAAACAAATGAATACAGTAATTAGGACTGTCTATAGAGTTCCATGCAATATAACAGAAGTAAACAGGGTATATTATTGTGCTGCTAAATTAATAACTGATAAAGTTCTACCACAAGAACACAGGGTAGCGAGGGAAAGGAAGAGCAGAAATCAGATACCATCTTGGAAGCATCGAATAGAGAAAACTATAAAGCAAATAAGACAAGAAGTGTCACTGTTACAAGACTATAGAAGAAGGAATAGATCAACAAAAAATACTAAGAAAGATAGATGTGATAAAAGCAATGTGCAGAATTAGAACAGACCAGGATATGTCATGCACTATCGCAAATAACAAACTAAAAATGTCAGCAAAGGCAGAAAAACTTAGACGATACACAGGTAAATAAAAAGGAAAAGTACAAAATAAGCAATTTATTGATGACCCAAAAAAGTTTTATAGAGAATTGGGAAACGAGATAAAAGGAATTGAAAGACAGCCAAAAAAAAAAAAAAAAAAAGAGGAAACAAATACATTTTGGGGAAGTATCTATGAAGATCCTGTGGAACATAACAAAGATGCTAACTGGATTGAAGAATTAAAAGAAAGAATAAGAAGTTTAAAGGTGGAGGATATGAAATGGGATGAAGGAACAGCCAGAGAGATTGAAACAAAGTTAATAAAAGCCTCTAATTGAAAAAAAACCCATGTCCAGATGCAGTACCTAACTTTTGGTTAAAAGTATTAACATCTTTGCACGAAGATTTAGCCATGAGTAAGAATTATTTATATGTGCACCCTAAATAGACACCAACCTGGTTAACAACAGGAAAAACAATGCTCCTGTTTAAGAGTGAACCTGCAAGCTACCCTAAAAATTATAGACCAATAACTTGCCTTCCAACAATGAATAAACTATACATGGGAATTGATGCTGACAGAGTTTATAGTCATTTAGAAGAAAACTCAATTATGGCAGAAGAACAAAAGGGCAATAAAAGAAAGTCATATGGAACAAAGGATCATTTCTTGTTAAATAAAGTTATACTGGAGAACTGAAGAAAGGGGGAGAATTTAAGTATGGCATGGATTGACTGTAAAAAAGCATTTGATAGTATCCCACATTCAAGGATAAAAGAATGCTTAAAAATGTATAAGATACACCCTACACTGATCGACTACATTACAGTGACCATGAAACAGTGGCAGACCACTTTGCAATTATAGAGGACAGATTATTATCCCAGGGATAAAAATTCAAATGGGGATATTCCAGGATGACCCTCTGTCACCATTGCTATTCTGCCTTGTCATTAACCCATTAAGCTGTTTACTTAACAGCTTAGGCCATGGCTACAATTTGGCTCCTAGAAAACAACAACAGCTTAGGCCATGGCTACAATTTGGCTCATAGAAAACAACAAAGTGTAAAGACTTCTCATCTTCTCTTTGTCGATAATTTAAAACTGTATAGCTCATCAGATGAGGAACTAAAACACAGCTGCAAAATGTCAAAACTTTTTCAGATGATATAAGAATGTCATTTGGACTTGACAAGTGTGCAAGAGCAATCTTTAAAGCAGGAAAATTGCAGCACCAGGAAAACATCAGTTTGGGACAAGAATGTGAAATAAAAACTTGTGCAAGTGGGAGTGTATAAATATTTGGGAATTAATGAAAGATCAACAATAAAACACAAAAAAATGCGAATAAAACTTAATAAGGAATACTTTAGAAGACTTAAATTAATTCTGAAAACAGCATTGACATCTAGGAACAAAATCCAAGCTATAAACCAATTTGCTCTTCCTGTCTTAACTTACTGTTTTGGAGTGATTGACTGACCCCAAAATGTGTTGTATAGATTAGATGGGAAAACAAGAAGGATGCTTCATGCTTACCAAATGATTTATAAAAATCAGTGTATACCAAGATTATATATTCCCCGTCCCAAAGGAGGGATGGGTCTCCTTGAAATTGATTACATGTATAAATCTGCAACTGTAGGACTCCACACATATCTGCTGACCTCACAAGACCTAAATGTAGTAAAAGTTTTGAAACATGAGGAGAATAAATGTAAGATGACTTCTCTGATTAATTTAGCAGAAGGATATTGGCGTCAAGCAGGAATGAAAATCAAACCAGAAGTAGATAAAAATCAGGCAGCAAATGAATGTGCCAAAATAACAAAAAAAAATAAAGAATATAAGGTGAAAGACCAGATGAGAAGACAAGAAATGTGGAAAAAGCATAAATATAGTTGCAAGTATAGAAAACATCTGGACGAACCTCATGTTGATCAGGAACAAATGCAGGAATGATTGAGAGGCAAATTCAAACCAAGAGATGAAAGGTTAATATTGGCAGCCCAAGATAGTGGGATATGTACATGCTGGTTTACAAAGTCCATTGAATATGAGGAAGAAACCAAACTGGAAACAGTCACACACTTTGTTGTTGGTTGTGACGTACTAATGGCAGAAGAACTGTGTACTGAAAGGCATAATAATGTGGCAAGACTGTTGCAATGGGAATTGTGCAAGCACTATGGTATTGAAGTGGCTGAAAAACACTGGAAACATGAGCCTCAAAGCATCATAGAAGATGATGAAGTTTATATCACATGGGATCACCCATTACCAACAGTTCAAAAGATAGATGCTAGAAAACCGGATATAGTGGTCCAAGAAAAGAAGACAAGAGCAGCATTGATCATTGAAATTACTACACCCAGTGATTACAATGTCTTGTGTACAGAGAGACACAAAGTCATAAAATATCACAATCTTCAGGTAGAAATTAGAGCAATGTGAAAGGAAGAAACCCAGACAGTTTCAAAAGTAGTTGGAGCAACGGGTCTTATAAAAAAGAATCTACAGTCGTATTTAGATATGTTACCAGTCCATGTAACCCCATACGAATTGGAGAAGTAGTCATTACTGGGCACATTGTGAGTGCTGCAAAGAGTACTTTTGGCTGACAAAGATTGAAAAAATACTAATTTCATGAACTTTAATTGTATTTTTATTTAGGAATGGGGTCCATTCCCGTCATAGTATTAGAAACCCAAAGATTTGGAGAAATTAAAAAAGTGACATTTATATCTCGCAAAAGATACTGCTGCCCTGGAACAGACTCCCCATCCACATAAAACAAAGTTCATCCCTGTCTATATGCAAGTGCAACTTTTATCTGTGAATGGGAAACAGAAATTTACCCCAGGCCTGCACCCTGTACTACTAATGGACAGAGGCAGCTCCTAAATCCTTTATCCCATGCAATGATCGCCTCAAATTTTTTATGGGATGATCCAGTTATTCTCATTAGAGGTAATTTATGGACGGTGCAGTGGTGCAGTGGTAGCACTGTCACATCACAGCAAGAGGTTCTCCGGTTCAATTCTTGATTGGGGTGCCTTCTGTGCAGAGTCTGCATGTCCTCCCTGTGTTTGTGTGGGCTTCCTCTGGGTGCTCCAGTTTCCTCCCACATTATAAAGACATGCATCTGGAGCATTTCTCACCGGGCCTCCGCTGAAAATTGGCTTCATTCCAAGTCAGACTTTCCCAGTTAACAAATGTTAAATAAAAAATAAAATTATCGACCATAGGATGGGTAAAGCCAACTTCTAACCAAATGTGATTGGTTAATTCAAGCAGCGAAAGGGAAAGTGGACACGTTTAAAATGGTCCACAAGGCCAGCTGTCCTAGTACTTACTAGTGGACCTATGAACCTTGATGACAGCATTTTTTAAAAGTAGGGATTATATAATGACTATAATGACCTTTGGGTAATCAAGAAGAAAAAACAATTAAGTGGCATGTTTTAGTGCTGAGTATGATAGACATGCATTTAAGAAATTTTGTATGGACAGTTCTAACTGCCATTAGCATGAGTTATTAGAGCTTCTGGATTACTAAAACAGCACACAGAAAACGTCTTCAAAAACAACAGTCAGTATATCCATCTGTTGAAAAAACTATATTCATAATACATATTATATGCTCTGCCAATCATAACTATGAAAAAAATGTAATTTGTGTGGTCATGACACTCCAATTTAATTTTAATGCAAGCGTAAATGCCACAATGATTGTGGGTTAATCCACAAAGAGTGAATCACACAAGCAAAAAAAAAAAGGATACAGGACTAATTCTGATGGCCATTGTTGCTGTTTCTTAGTTACAGCTAAGAAACCAACCTGGACCTCGCAAAAGCCTTCGATACAATACCCCACTCGGGCATTATAGATAAGCTCACCAGCTTAAATATAAACCCCTATGTCACTAGATGGGTTGCAAACTGGCTGAAGGACAGAACCCACATGGTTAGAATTGCTGGAGCGATGTCAGACTCCAAACCAGTTACAAGTGGCGTCCCACAAGGCTCAGTCCTGGGATCTCTCTTGTTCGGTATATATTTCTCGGCGGTACAGGCCAACATGGAAGGACTGTGGCTGACCAAGTTTGCAGATGACTGCAAACTGGGCGCCATAATCAACTCTCCAGCCGACACAAGCATCCTCCAAAAGGGCCTCATAGAAACAGACAACTGGTGCCAGAGCCATGGCCTCAAGCTAAATGTACAGAAGAAGTCATTAGGGACCTGGGGACCCAAGTTGATAGCAATCTCTCATTTGACAACCACGTGGCCAAAGTGGTTAGAAAAACATTTTATATAGCCCACCTAATCATGAAGGGATTCACATCTAGATCAGGGGAGGTCATCGTGCCTCTTTACTCATCCCTCACCAGGCCCATAATTGAGTACAATGCCCCTTTTGGGATGTACCTTACCAGAAACCTGCAGCAACTGGAAAGACCCCAAAAGTACCTCACCAAGAGGATCAAAGGGCTCAAACAGATGCCATATGCTGCCCGGTTAAAGAAACTCCAGCTCTACTCAGTGGCATACCGCCTGCTCAGAGGCGATCTGTGCCTGACGTATAAAGCCATGTCCAACCCGGAATTAACGGACATGCTGCACCTCAGAAAATCCAAATCCCATCGAGCTACGCGCTCGAGAGACTTGAACCTCAGCACTGAAATAAATAGGACATGCTGGAGGGACAGATTCATAACCCAGAGGCTCCCTTCCCTCTGGAATAAAATCCCAGTCCAGGTTAGGCAGAGTCCCACATTGACTCTCTTCAACAGGAATCTTGATGAGTGGATGGGAGATCGTAGGTTTACCCCGGCTATCACTTCTGTGTCACTGTTAGACAGAGGCACAGTATACTAACCTCAAAAAAAGGCATACAAAATTAATTTAGAATGGGTGGCGAAAGCCAAACACACTCTGGCTAGGCTTATAAATGCCCTAGGGCAAATAGCCTAGTATGAACCTATGAACCTAATTTAAAATATCAAAAAACAACTATGAAAAAGAAACAGTGTTTTAGCAGGATGACAAGCCCCCTGCAGCTCACACCCCCTGCTAATTATATATACTAACTTCATACTTCTCAACCTGGAGGCATTAAAAATCTGGACAAAGGCCAATGAAAAGGTAGAACCGGCCAAAAATCTGGACACTGATCAACATAAAGTCTGCATGTATAATATAATTCTGTCCACTCTAGGGGCACTGCAGGATACCATCATTCAAATAATTGTTAAAATTGTCCCAAATTTAACATCAACACTGAAAATATACTTTCAAACAGAAACACTTGTTAAAGTCTCTTTACAGCACTAACGAAAAATCTTAAGGGAAGTATTAGGCAATAGACAAGTAAAACACTTTGCATTCTACTTTCTGCTCTACCACACCTCTAGCATGTACACATTGACATCACATCAGCTGCACCCTTACATAAATTCATTAAAATAACATACATCAATAACTGTAACATCATATATAAAAGAACTATGTACTCTATTAATCTTAATAGGAAATTAAAGTCTTTCATAACAATCACACCTCTCAACCTCTTAGAGCAAGAAATCTGGACCAAGCCCTAAATAATGAGGAGACAAAGGCCAAAAATAGGGACACTTTTTAAATATTGCTCTTAGAAAATTAGAAAGTTGATAGAATAACATGTTTGCATTACTTTGAATTTTTAAAGATATTAAGTCAATAACTCATGCATGTCATTATTTTCTAACTTCAGTCCTCCATGATTTGCCAACAATTTGTCAGAAAAACACTATTTTATAAGAAACAACGAAAATATGAAGCAAAACATCTGGACATTCTGCAAACATTTAAACAGCTGAGAGGTATGGATGCCACGTGGTATGGGTGATCTACTCGTAACACAACAAGAATAAAAAACAAGCCAATGAATGTCGGAATTGTACTAATAAGACATGGTGGGAGAAAAGTTTCTAGTAGTAAAGCTGTACTATGTGATCCAGACTTGGATTTTGAAAAGGCGGTGGCACTAAGTGGGGCAATCTCAACATAAATATGAGATTTTGCACCATAAACTGCAATTGCAAACAATGTAAAGCAGTGGAAATCACATTTTCCCCAAAATAAAAGCTCCTTCTTTTGGGATTTCTGTTGTTTATGTTACATATCACACTACAACTTTCTACATAAAAATAATTGGGTATGTCACTATTAAGGGAAAGTTACAAATAAGCTTTGTCCTGAGAACATAGTGCATTCACCATTTTCACAACCCAACCCCCACCCATGCAACTGTCTGAATAGGGTTTACTCTCTTTAGAAAGGAACAGGCGGTAACTGTAGATCCAAATATGCTGCGTCATATTTTTCAACACAATAAATTAAATCTCATGTCATCATGCACATGAATATAAACAGTTCTATTCGAGAAATGGAGGCTGGAGCCAAATAACACATTAGAGTACTGAATGATAAGGCTACTCTCTCCTCTGTGGAGAGAAAGGCATGCCACACAATAAAAATAAATAATTGAAACATGCCTATTTGCAGTTAACAGCCTTCACTCACTGCAAGTATCCACTTCTCCCACAGTGTAACTTTATTGGCACAAAGGTTACTTTATACGTTAAATAGCATCAGAATTTAATTCACCATTACTATACCAACGCAGCTTCAAAATACAATGGCTAGACACCAACATCTTTAAATTACTTCTAATCATTAATATCATCTAAAGATACTGTGAAATATGTGCAAACAACCTGCTGAAGTTAGTTCTTCAGCTACATCACTTATCCACTTAGTACCAAGGACACATCGCACACATTCCTTAGGGTCTTTCATATGAGCTTGTTCATGAAAAAAGTCAAACCCACAAGATGCACCTCCCATGGTTTCATTTCATACAGGCGGTCTCCATGATAGTGAGAAAAAAAAAAGTTCAGAGCCCTTCCGGGTTATGAACCCAAAACAAAGCTGGCAGAAATTAAAATGTAAAAGCAACAAAAGGCAGGTAGGGAAACACTCCAAAATAATATTATTTTGTCATTTTTGTCCCGTTAATAAAAATAAGGACATTTTTCAAAAAAGAAGTTCTGTATTCACTTTATTAAAGCACTAAAATAATATTTGGGAGTGTTTCCCTGGCTGCCTTTTGTTGGTTTAGGTTTTAAGTTCTTTTTGCATTCTGGGTGATTTTTTAAGTTGGCAGAAATTGTTGCATTCAGTAATTACAGTATTACAGATTTAGTAGTTTGTAAGATATCTGGAAAATAAATACAAAGAAAGAAAATAAAATTGGAAGGATGTTATGGATGTGGTCTGTGCCATGCAATTGCTGACCTTTAAATGTCAGAATCTCATGAGCTAACTTTAATTTTGCATACTGTTTATATGTTGTAGTGTAGCAGTGGAACCAGAAATTGTAGCTCTCCATTATCCCCCAGTTCGATTTAAAATTTTATTTTGCTCCCCAAATGTGATCTTTCAGAGAAGATGGTGACTTTCAGTAAGTAATGGCAACAGTGTTAGGGACTCTCCCTTTACTTAAAGAAATGTATGACTTTTACTTAAGGTTGTCGCCTTCTAAAATGCCTACAACTATGTGTCTCAGTCTTTTGTTAACAAAATGTGAATCACACACCCTTTCTCTCTGCCATACCTCTCAACCTCTTAGAGCAAGAAATCTGGACAAAGCCCAACAAAATGGGGGGACAAAAGCCCAAAAATAGGGACAGATTTTAAATATTGCTCTTATAAACTTAGAAAGTTACTAGAGTAAAAGTGTTTGTTTTGACATACATTTTCTGAAGGATTTGAAGTCTAAAACGAAAATGGATGTCATTATTTAGTGACTTCAATCCTCAGATCATCTGAGTGATTTGCCAGAAAACCACAATTGTTAAGAAGAACAGACTAAAAATATGAGCCAAAAATCTGGACATTCTGCGAAAATCTGGACAATTGAGAGGTATGCTAGTCTCTGCTCTTTCTCTCTCTCTCTCTCCTTCCCTCATACACAGACACACAGACACACACACACAGACACACACACACACAGACACAGACACACACAGACACATACAGACACACAGACACACAGAGACACACAGACACACAGACACACACACACACACACACACACACACACACACACACACACACACACACACACACACACACACACACACACACACACAATCTACCTTTTCTTTGCTCTCACACAGCCACACATTCATAAACTTTCTCACACAGTAACTCACACACTTTATCACTCATATGAACAGCTAGTTTAAATTACATATACACACACTTTCTCTCTCATATATAGAAACAAACCACCAGTTTAACTAACACACATACTCATACAATGGTACACTCATACATTCAATCACACTTACGACTGCATCGGTATGCAGCATGTGAAATTTGCATGGCCATCCTTAAAGCCAAAATTGGGATTTAAAGAGACCAATCGGGTATTAGTGGCACCCTATTATTTTGAGCCCAAAACCAGAAAATACCGAATAATTCGGTACAGTTGAGATTGCACAACATTGGGGAAAAGGGCACATTTCCCAGTCCTCACTGTATCACAATGTCCATGCAACTGTTTCTTCATCCTAGCTCATCCATCTCCTAAGGTGCTGGGGCCCTGAATATTTCCTTGAACTTTTATACTTTTGCTCCAGTCAACCTCTTGGTCTTTAACATAGTTTCTGCTGACCTTAGAATCCTTTTTGACAACTTCCTGCAACTGACTGTGGTGACCAGTGGTATATATTGCAGGCAAAATGCAAAAAACGATCCAGCACAAGGAAGAAAAGTGCCTTAATGAGTTTAATTGTGGCAATTATATAACATAATATTCAAGACTGCAAACCGGTTTCGGCAATATATCAAGCCTTCCTCAGTGCATGAATAAGAATCTAGATGACACATCCTGGTATCTTCTTATATAGCCAAACATTTAAAGGTATATACATATACAAAAAATATATGCATCTTCAAAAAATTATATGCATGTTCAAAAAATTAGAATATATACCAAATAAATTTATGATTGGAAATAGAGGTTATAAAGTGAACATATATAATGTAAAACATCACGAAATAAGTTCATTTAACATCAAAATTACATATATAACATATTAAGAAGCAGACTCCATATGACTAGCAAATTTCGTTCAAACCTGGTTTGAATTGAGCTCCTAATCTGGTGATCCATGTGGATTCCATATTATTAAGTCTGTCATGCCAGCCTGCTTTTATATTTCTGTGCATTGCAATTTTATCAATAATAGTGAATTTGAATTGTGCAGTTTTATGAACCATGGAATGTTTATATAGTGCATTGGTGATTTTTTGGGTTCTAATAGCGCTAGGCAGACTGCTTCACTGGTGATGACTTTGCAATCTCTGAGTCTGTCCTCTTTTCAATGCCCTTTCCTCAGCAGGAGTATGTGGTCTTGTGACTGTCTCTACTGCTGAGCTATTTGCTGGCCATCATCAAGCTATTTGCCAAACTAAAATCCAGAATGGCATATCTTTCAATATTTCTGTTGCTGCAGCCATATGTACCAGGCAGTCCTCATGTCCTGAATCATCTCCTGAAGGCTGATTGCCTAGGCGCTAGATATTTGGTGTTTTTATTAAAAGAGGTACCTATACTGGTCTTTGTCGTTTATTATTCTGTTCCATATGGTGCCTGGTGGTTTTGGAGTCCTCAAGCCATTTGCCAGACTGAAATCTAGAATGGCATATCCTTCAATATTTCTGTTTCTGCAGAATATGTACCCAGGCAGTCATCATGTCCTGTTCTGTTTGTCCCAATATTCATGTCTCTATTTTCAAAACCTGTTCACATTTTCTCATTTTATCTGGTAGGTCCTTCGGCTACTGCCTGAATGCATTATTTTCCTCTCAATCACAGTTGAGTTTTGGGTCATAAGATTATGAATACTGTCCTGTCTTTACAATGGAGTCTGATTACTTGAGTTTATCACTAATTCTGATGATATCCCTCACCATCTTCTGGAGAATCTCACTCATTACAACTCCCATGCCATTTTTTATCTGTCTCCCTCCTCAGTAGCAGACACTGGATCCAAAGCGTTTTGTCTTTGCTACACTGCCCTTCCATCTCATCTCCTGGATACACTGGATGTCCAGCCTCCTCTTAACTACCATATCATCCACTTCCAAAAAGCATCCTCTCAGTGAACCTATACTGAGTCTTTCAATCCTTAGTTCATATTTAACAAATTGATTGGTTTACATCCACCTTTTGCTCAACAGAGCTATCACAGGTAACCCGAGTTGAGGAACTGGACACTGGTCAGCCAGTAGCATACTGACCAAGGGCTGCTAGACTTTATGGCGGGAACACATCAGCCAATAGTGGCTCCAACAGAGGGACATAGGCCTCTCCCACCATTAACATGAGTCCATGGCACAGATAGGGTCCATGACCCACTTATCACTGGTAAATAACTATGCCCATTTTTGCAACATGTAGTGTGCAGTCTGCGGTCCATATTCTACTATCTGGAGAATAATTGCACCACAGATTATGGCTAAAGTGGTTGGTCTATACATCACTTCTCCTGTGTCTGTGCTGCTGAGCCCAACTCCTTTCAGTTTTGTGTGAATTTGAGGTAGAGGTGTCCAGCTTTAGTTATTTATTCTTTTTTTCGGGGGGTGGGGCAGAGCCCATTGACTGGAGGTCTGACTTAAACCTTATTCCTTGTGCACTGGAGGCAAAAACCTTCAACATTATGCCAACTGTGTACTTGGACAAGCTTATCTCCTCTTTTCTGTTGGGGTATATAATGTGACCTCAAAAATATATGACCTCTAAACACAACATATATTAAAGCTCAATCACAAAACTTATTACACAAATTCATACATCTCAACTATCCATATTTTTGCCTCATATTTTTGCTTGGTTCTTCATTAAATTTGTGGTTTTTTGCTAACTATTGAGAACTGGAGTCACTAAATAATGACAGAGATTTGACTTTCAGACTTCATACCCATCAAAAAAAAAAAAAAAAAAAAAAAAAAAAAAACAGTATCTATGAAAATTATGAAAATGTGAAGCACTGTTTTAGGCTCACCATTCATCACAAATTAAATACTAAAAACTGTGAACCAAAAAGGCCCACCACACCATCCAAAATTAAATACATCAACTCCACAGTTGCACAATAGTAAAGAAAAGGGGAATAACCCTCAAAGAACATACTTACACAAAATATTACAGTATAATGAAACTCACTGTGATGAAACACTGTTGAAACATGATGGCTGAATCAGCAATGACGCATAGGTATGCCTCAAAAAAAATGCTAATGCAATGCCTGTTATTCTATCAACTTTCTAAGTATGCAAGAGCAATATTTAAAAAAATATTCTTATTTTGAAATATTTGCACCTCATTATTTTTGTCTTACTCCAGAAGTCTTGCACTAACAAGTTGAGAGCTATGCCCAAGGTACAGAAGAGCTCTACACAATATGCATTATTACAATAAGAAGTAAATGGACAGCTGTCAATTATTACTAAGCCCTGCAAATATGGCTTAATCAACTGTTTAAGCAACCAGTGCTTGAGCAAGCCATAGTAAGCTGTGTAGTGTCTCATGGCCTCCCTAAAGCATCATTTGCACTGACACTGTTCCTTAACCCTTAGTCATAAATTCAGAGCAGAAATACTGTCTGCACACACTGCAGTCACATAATCTATATACAACTGCTTCCCAGATGTTTATGTTCCCAGGGAATAAACCAAAATGTTAGCAGTATCAAACAGATTTACTACGCACATGTTAGCATATCTTCTTTGAATGTGAATCTCGAACACCATTTTGCAAAGATATGGAATTCTTCTGTCAGCTCACATAGAGCCCATATCTAAAGTTGCCCACATATTTTCAACCAAACCTTTCACAAAAGTGTCCAGGTGTCACAGAATGTTTCTTTTATACTGTTTTTTTTTCTTTTTTACCTCCATACAAAGTATGACATTGTAGAAGACATAAAATGTTCCCTTAGCACAGGCTTGTTGGGATACTGTAGGCCTAATATACTAGGAAATTATTCTATGAGCAGCAATCCACCTAGCTCTGTTTAAACTTTAGTTATACTAGACCTCATTTCTGTTAAACCTGCAGATACTCTGCACATGTCAGACACTGCCTTCCTGTAAGACTCATACCTAGCAACCTGGAAGCATAAAAAATCTGGACGAAGGCCCATGAAAAGTAAGTACAACTGGCTAAATATCTGAACACTGGTTAACATAAAATTTACATACATAATTATGTAACCCCACCCACTCCAATGGAATTGTTGGATACCAACATTCAAACACAAATTGAAGAGCAGACAAAATATTAAGCAACACAAAATATAACCATCACAATAGTGCTTTATTTACATTAGCATATGAATTTGTATAAAGCGAACATGTGTAAAACTAAAATGCAATTTTCTTTCATAAAAATAAAATTAACTGCTACACTAATATACAAATATTATTGCACATTACTTGTTATGTTACAAATACAGGTATTTTTTCAGACAGTGATAATTAATGCACCTTGTACCAGCCACCCCCTCGACACACAATGTGAGTTTAGTAAAGTTACACAGAGTTTCTGTTCTCATAATGTTTGCAAACATTTCAGCATAAAGTATGGTTATGAATGCAAGCCTACAAGATGTACAGGGAAAGCTGTTAACATCAGAAAAAAATAATAGTTCCATGATACTAGTGTACAGCAGGGCCACACTTACTGGAAAGAACCAAGGTTTATTCTAAGGAAGGAGTATATTGGGCTACAAATGATGCTGTAAAGGACAAGAAATGTAAATGAGGGAGAGGAGTGGAGTAAAATCATGTCTAAGGGGGATGTTCTGTACTTATTCTTTCTGTAGAGGAAGTTGTTTGAGACATTCAAGTTGCTTACAAGGTAGTTAGGGCTAATAATAGGGGAAAACGTCAAGGAGTCGTCTTGAAAGGGCTAAGAGAAAGTAATTTTATGGAAAGGATGATGCCATTGTGGAATAATCTGCTTAAGTGGCAAACTAATTAGTGTTGTATGTAGAGTTTTGCACAACACAAACAGCAGAGCAAAAGAAATGTTTCCTCTGGGCAATGTCTGCTTCACGGGATCTCCCTTGAATGAGAACAGTTAATAATGGAAAAGGACATCTGGTCTCATAGTCGAAAGGGCAGCCATGTCACACCTCGATAGAATGTTGTCAGCATTATTTTTATTTAATTTGGGCACACCATAGCTACAGTCCTAAAAATTAACCTAGCTCTTGTTTAGCTGAACTGTGTTGATTCCCACAGCAACTGAAATTGAGGAAGAACATTATAATGTTTCTTTTACACAGCTGCCACATGTTGCAAGATTCCCTTTAGTTTTATTTAAAATTTTCAGCTCAAAGACTGGTACAGTAGCATACTTCTTATGAATATGGGTGGAGTTTAATTCACTGATCAGTAGAACCGATTTGACTGGTAGCTGCAAGATCTATGGCATATTATTGAAATGTATTGTCTGATTGCAAATCGTGTAACTAAACATGGTGACAAATGCCCTGTTTGTGTCTCACTAGTGAGGATGAGGAAGTTGTATGGTCAACTCACAAGGCACCTACACTTTCACAGTTCAAAACTGTTTAACATCTAATGTCAACTGTTTTAGTGTTTTTTTAGTACTGTTATCATGATCAAATTTACTACAACAATATGTAGTAAACGGTTTATTATTGTTTGTGCAAACAACATTCTATCGGCTGCAATGTGCTGAAAAACAGAATGTCGAACGCACAAGCACTTTTGCACCAGATAGTCGACTCCACTTATGCGAATGCACAACTGCATTTGCATAAGTGTAAATCGACTATCTGCATGGAGATCGCGGTACAGTGGGGAGTGGAAATTCATCCACATCCCCACCATAGTGCAATCTCGGAGTTAGAATATATAAGTAGGGGGGCTGTGAGGGGTGCAGGGGGGCTTGCTCCCCTGCAAAACCATGATAGCTGTATAGGAGTTTGATTTACATCAGCTTCTATATTGCTATCACGTGGTGGTTTTGACAACAATGTCGAGTCAAATGCGTCGAGCATTTGGTTTGACATTGTGAAAGGTTTTTTTTTTTTTACTTTCGGTATTACCATTCATTTATTTGAATGGAAAATGTTTTTTCCGTTCGAATAAACAATAGTAAACTGTAGTAAACAAAGATCTGGCTAACACAGAACTTAACCAAACCTGCTTCTACACCACACTTTAAACATGCCTCTCTACTCCAGCACCTAACAGTAGCAGCACAGAAGCAAACATAACCCATGTGTCTAAAAACTAGAGACTGACTGCAAAAATTTCTGTGATTTGAAGTTTGCCTACTACCTAAAGCTTGCAACCCAGAAGAGTCAGAGACTACAATAACCAGGGCTGTTTTCATCTAAAGTAATCTGATAAACCATGTAATGTAGAAGTTTTAAAGTATTTATCTAAAAAAGTTGAATAACCTATTTGGCAAACAGTAATCTTTGTGTGTGTGACAATGTCTCTGACTTATGTGAGAAGCAGTTGTTGTAGCCATCCCTATCATGAAATATATGAACTATAAGAATATACAAAGCAAGTCTGCACATCTTCTTTGCTCATTTCTAGATTTAAGACGTCTGAGTGTAATGTTGCCTTATTAACCAATCAAAGTTAGGCTTTGGTCACAGTTTCTTTCAATTGCCATGGCAGCATGAAAGAAAACATATTATAGAATGCTGTTGTGGAAGAATAAAAGTCAATAATATTGTTCTTAAGACAAAGGGCTAGAACACCACAGCCAGCCAGCACTATAAAGAAAGATAACTAATCCATAGCACTGCCTAAACCTCCTACATTTCTTTTCCTCATCTGCTACCCATCTGCTAGTTATTGAATCTTCAGTTGTCTTGGTGAGGAGTTAATGAGTGTGCTGCTATCATAACTCTGTGTTGACAGGACATCCTCTTTGGTTGGCTGCCGCAAGTCATGGGCAGGCTGTGGCTGGCCTAAACAATTTTTCTTTTTTTTTTTCCTAAAGTTGTCTGACTCCATGACTCTGACAGGCAGTCAGGCACTGTCTCGCAACGCTGATGTCATCATGCATGCCCCTCCACACTGATAGTGATTTGTGATGATGTCAGCGGTATGTAAAAAATGTAGAAAAAAATCGGGATTTGAAGGGCCACTCTGTAATTCGTGACACCCCATTACTTTGCCCACAAAACCGTGACATTCCAAGGAATTTGGTATGGTTGAGAGATATGGAAGACTCGATATTCACTGGGCTCATCTCATTTTCTCTTGCGCACACACACTGTGTAAATATGCCTGACAAACAATCCTTGCACTGGATGGTACAAGCTGTCTGTGCAGTGCTTTCAAATTACCTTTGAGAGAAATCATGTCCCTTCCTTGCTTACTTAGTACATTCTTACTGCATATCATTATAGCTTTGGTATCAACTTTGTTAGTCTAGCCTGTTAGATGCAGATACAAAGTGTTCTATTTAGAGCCGGATAATGCAAATTTAGTTTGGAGTTTGGGGCAATATCAAGAAAAAAATGTTTTTTTTTTTCTTTAAAGTCAGCTTTTTTTCTCATATAACATAAGCACTGTTTTACAGACATTAGCTCTTGATTTTTGGATTTCTGAAAAATGAGATAAGCAGCTATCTGTTACAGTAATCCATCTGTTAAAACACAGCTGCATCTACTTTCTGTGATAGCGGATGTTACACAGCTACATATACATATTTCAAGCAGACCTCTCAACTGTACAGATTTTCTCAGAATGTCCAGATTTTTGCTTCAAATTTTTAATCCATTTGTCTTACATTTCTGTTTTTCTGGCAAATCATTAAAGACAAAACTTAGAAAATAATGACATACATAGACATCATAACCCTCAGGAAATTCATGCCAATGCAAAACCTGTTATTCTATTAACTTTCTAAGTTTATAAGAGCAATATTTAAAGACTGTCCCTATTTTCTGGGCCTCTCTTTGTCCCACTTTTATTTATGGCTTAGTCCAGATTTCTTGCTCTAAGAGGTTGAGAGATATGATTTCAAGTTAGAAATGCAACTAAAGCCAAAGAAACCAAAGTTTGAGATGTTATAAAATGAACCACATGATATTCTTGAACATGGATGATGAATGGATGATTATAATCATTAAACTAAAGTTTCCAAAAAACAGTAAAATCATGAAGGGCAATTAGTTCTCTTTTGCTGTTAGAAGTTAGTAAAATATGTAATCAATTAGCTGTATAAATGCCCCTGGTAGGGCACCGAACTAGACACCAGATTACTTATACACTACTGACTTTTTTCTTATATTGAGAATGAGTGCATTTGGTTAGTCCTTGTGGGTTGAGATTAAGACATAGTACCAGACAGAAAATTAGAGACGACTATGGTATCTCCTTTGGACTGTTTTTGTCATCAGTCACATCTGAGCATGTTATAAACGGATGGAAGAAACTGAATCCCTGATGTGGTAGTTTAGCCATGTATTTCAACCGTTAGTATACTATATTTATAGTGACACACCTAATGTTAGAAAAAGGAGAACTTTTATTATATATGCTGTATGTCTTAAAGGAGGGTGAATCACCTTAGGTCGAATTTTTATCAAAAAAGAAAAGTATTCTTTTTTCTTAAATCTCATGCAAATGTTTCCTTTTTTTTTCAAATTTCTCCAAATACATTGTGTCTTTAATACTGCGACAGAAATGAACCCCATTCCAGAGTCAGGGTATAATTAAATTTCATGAAATTAGTATTCTTTCAATCTTTGATGTTAGCAAAGAGTGCTCACATACTCAGAATTGTTTCCTTCTGCAGCACGTATGGGGTTATAGGCACTGTCAGCATGTTTAAGCAAGGCTGTAAATTCTGTTTTTAGTCCTGCTGTTCCTATTACTGTTGGAGCTGTCTTGTGTCTCCTTCTTCCACATTGCTGCAGTTTTTACTGCCAATCCTAATATTTTGTAACTTTATGTCTGTCAGTAAATAAGACGCTATAATTATTGAGTTTAGCTGTTTCAATGATTAGTCCTACCTGTGTATTTTTTCTTGGACTACTATATCTGGTCTTCTTGTCTCTGTTTTTTTAACTGCTGGTATTGGGTGACCTCATATGATATGAAATTCATCTTTGTTGGGAATGCTTTGTGGTTCATATTTCTGTGCTTCTCAGCTGCTAGTGTATTAAAATATTTGCATAATCTCCAATGCAACAGTCTTGCCACATTATTGTGCCTTTCATATGCGATGTATTGCAACCAGTAACAAAATGTGTTACTGTTTCCAGTTTGTTTTACAGAACCAGCATTTGTCTGTTTTTCCCAATTTTTCTATAAATCTTGTAAAGCAACATTTATGTAGCCCACTGTCTTAGGTAGCCTTTATTAGTCTTTAAATTTCTGGTTTAAATTTTCTTCTCCTTAACCATTCATATGTCCGATCTTGATCAATTTGTTGTTATTGTATGAGTTCTCTGCACCTGCCACCGTGTTTGTGGGACTTAGGTTCATAGGTTTAGAGGTGTGTACTAGGCAAATGGCCCTAGAGCCTTTACAAGCCTAGCCCATAGGATTTCCCTGGCATCATGCTACCCAATCTTAGTTCCTAGTGCCTCTTAGGTTCATAGGTTCATAGGTAGGTACTAGGCTATCAGTCCAAGGGCCTACGTAAGCCTAGCCAACAAGGTTCCCTGGCTTACGCCATCCTAGGAAGTTATTTTCCTGTGCCACTGTCGAGCAGAGACACAGAAGTGATCCCCGGGTGTATTTCATATTTTCCATCCACTCATCAAGATTTTTCTTGAAGAGTGCTAATGAAGAACTTTGCTTGACATAGATGGGTAGCTTGTTACAGAGTATGGGAAGTCTCTGGGACAGGAATCCATCCCTCCAGCATGTCCTGTTTATTGTGGTGACAAGGTTTAGGTCCCTAGAGCATGTAGCTCGGAGGGATTGGGATTTCTTTAGGTGTAGCATGTCCAACAGCTCTGGGTTTGACATACCTTTATATGTTAGGCAGAGATTACCTCGGAGTAGGCAATATGCTACAGAGTAAAGCTGGAGTTTTTTGAGGTGGTCAGTGTAGGGCATTTATTTGAGGCCAGTAATCCTCTTTGTGTGGTACTTCTGTGGCCTTTCCAGCTGCTGCAGATGTCTTGTGAGATACATTCCAAAAGGGGCGTTGTACTCTATAATGGGTCTAATAACTGTCGAGTAGAAGGGAACAATGACCTCTTTTTTCCTGGATGAGAACCCTTTTATGATGAGGTGTGCCACATAGAAGGACTTCCTGACTACTGTGGCAATGTGACTATCAAAGGAGAGACTACTGCCCACCTGGGTCCACATAGCAGGACTTCCTGACTACTGTGGCAATGTGACTATCAAAGGAGAAAATACTGCCCACCTGGGTCCCTAGGTCTCTTATCATGCATTCGGTGTTAAGTAGATTGCTGCCTAAGTGGTAGTTCATGGGTACAGAGTTTTTACCAAAGGGGATGACACTGCACTTTTTGGCATTGCACTTGAGACCACGGCTTTGACACCAGGCATCTGTCCCAGTGAGACCCTTCTGTAGGATGTCCACATCATTTGGGGACTTGACTATGGCTCCTAGTTTGCAGTCATGTGCGAACTTCATTTGCCAGAGGCCTTCTCTGTTAGCCTGTACTTCAGAGAAGTAGATACCAAACAGGAGAGGTCCCAGGACAGAACCCTGCGGTACTCCACTTGTCACTGCTTTGAGGTCAGATTTGGAGCCTGCACCTTTTACAGTGTGGGTTCTGTCAGTGAGTCAGTTGGCAACCCATCTTGTGACATAGGGATTTATACCTAGTTTAGTGAGCTTAGCTATAATTCCAAAATGGGGGATGGTGTCGAAAGCCTTGGCGAGGTCAAGATAGGCTGTGTGAACCACCTTACCCTCATCTAGGGCTTTGGTGACTGCCTCAAAGAAGTCGATCAGGTTCAAGAGGCATGATCTGCCTTTCACAAACCTGAACTGGGTGGGATCCAAAGTTTGGAGGTTACCAATGTCTTTGTTTATGAGTTCCATGATGATACGTTCCATGGCCTTGCAGACCAGGCTCATCAGGCTAATAGGTCGATAGTTCCCAGGATCAGTGGTGGCTCCCCATTTGTGAAGTAGGGTAACTGTTGCTGTGCTCCATTCAGTGGGCACAAAGCCTGATGTGAGGCTATTATTGAACATGGTGCTTAAGTGGGGAGCCAGTTCGTTCTGAAGTTCGTGTAAAACGCAGCCTGGTATGTTGTCAGGTCCCATGGATGCTGTGTTTTTGGCTTTAGAGAGTGCAGCTTTTACCTGCGTAGTTGTGATTACAGGGACTTTGCATTCTTCCTTTATAGATATGGGCCCTTTAGGGGGTGAGGGGGGTAAAGTTAGCACTGAGTTAATCTGCCAGGATGTTGGCATTATCAGTTGGTTCTGTAATTTTCTTGCCTTTGTGCTGTGAGCAGATCAGGGTGTTGACATGGAGATTCTTGACATAGCTATAGAATGCTTTGTGGTTGTCCTTGGAATTAGTGGTGATTTTGTTTTTGTAGCTAGCTTTGGAGGATCTTATAAGGGATCTCAGCTTCTTACTGAGGCTGACCAGGGAGCTCCTCCACTTATGGGATTTTACTCTCTTTTGCAACAGTTTCTTCCTTCTGTTGTACAGTTTTGTTATGGCAGTGGACCACTAGATTGGCTTCCTTTTTTTGGAGGCTAGCATCTTGGTTCTGTTTGGGATAGCACAATCCATGCATTTGTGTAAGTGCTTATAGAGTGCATTTGTGTAGGATTCAGCAGTTGTAACTGTATTGTCCATCTGCATGGGTGTCATGAAGTTTTCCGCTTCTGTCTTAAGAAGCATGAAGTTGGCTTTGGAGAAATGTTTTACTGTGGATTCCTTAATGGGGGGTGGGGCGGGATGAGGATATCATGGGTGATTAGCTTATGGTCGGATCGAACCAATGAGGAGTTGACTTCAGGTGTGGAACACCAGTCACTCATGTTGGTAATGACTAGGTCTAGGATATTGTTGCCCCTGGTGGGGGTGTGGATAAGTTGATCCAGGGCATTGGAGTTTACAAATTCCAGAAACCGTTGAGCCAAGGAGTTGGTACATGAGTAGATTTCCCAGTTAATGGTGGGGTAGTTGAAGTCACCCATTATTAGAGTTAGTTGCACTTGGATAACCTCGGATGCATTATGCTGAGCAACTAGCCTGGAGGTGTGGATATCCTTAATGAATATGGACATACCTCCGCCTTAGGTGTTTTGATCCAGTTTACATGGCCAAAACGTGTGGTATGAGTTATAGCCTGGTAGTGCAGGGGTGCTCTCTGGAGCCTTGAACCAGGTCTCAGTCACTACACAGATATCGATGCTCTCCATTTTAAGGAGTGCCTCGAGTGAGTGCATTTTGAGATTTAGGATTCTAGCATTGAGTAGCATTACCCTCAGTTTTTGCTTGCCTGCTCCTGTTATAGTGGTGAATTTGTTATTTGAACCTTGCCTAAAAAAGGCACTATAGGGGCAGCAAGAGCCTTAGCCAGTATCCGGAATCCCAGGGGCGACAGGTGCAGGCAATCTGAGGCAAAGCATCGTGGTCTGTCGACCATGTTATCACAAGCAGACAGATACTGGATCCCCTTAAAATGACATCAGAAGCTTAGCCAATTGTTGAAGTCAATCATTTTGTCCTTGTACAGCGGTATCATTCTGGGCAATGGCAGAATGCTACTCAGAGCTAGGGTCATACCTGCCTGGGCTACAAGATCAGAGAGCTCTTCCATGTCTCTTTTCATGTAGTCCACGGAGGTACATCTCAGGTCATTTACACCAACATGGACAATAACAAAGTAATATTTGTACTTGTTGTGGAGTGACCTGAGTGCGTGGGTTATGTGGCAGATCCTGGCACCCAACAGGCAGCTGACAGTAACCTTCTCCTTGCTTAGCCTGGTGAGTGGGACATCAGTGTGCCTGACTGTAGAGACACCTATGACTAGTGTGTTGGGTACGTTGTTTTGCCTTATTGGCTGTGGTTGAGTGGCACACTGAGTCTGTGGGCTATGTGTCATCTGGGTTGTGTTGGGGGATGGAGTTTGCTTGCGTTTCTGCTTTGGAGGTCTCTGTTGCTTATACAGATTATTATTGAGAGCCTCCGTGAATGTTTTTGTGTTACTATGTGTGGATTTTGGTGGTGTGGATTTAGTGATACACTGTGATGAGTGTGGTGCGGTGCAAATGTTTACCTTCTCCTCATGACGGTCAAGTTCAGTCTTGGTTGGAGAAAACTTTACCTCCAGTTTGGCTAGATAAGTGCATCTCTCACAGGTTGTAGTGTTGGGTGGTAGGAGGAGAGGGTTGTCTGTGTACATGAGGCAATTTCTACATTGCCTCAAGATGCCTAGATTCATCAGATAGACAAGATAGAACACTGGGAGCTGACCCTTGGACATGCCTGAATAAAAAAATATTTTCCTCTAGATAAGTGAGGAAAGGGAGTACAAGAGCTGTTTTTCTCCAAGCAAGTGAGAAAAGTAAGTACAAAAACTGTTTTCCTCTAGGTAATGAGGAAGATTGAGTGCTATACTTATTAGTAGCTTTATTTAGTGCTTACAAGTTCTGAACAAATGCTGAGCATGAATAAGCAAATCTAAGTGCTAAAACTAAGAATCTGTATCTGCACTAGACAAGTTACAGGACAGAAACAAGTGCAAATGCAGGCTTTCAAATCAGAAAGTTGAGAGAAATGGAAGAGATTGCCCAAACGGCCAATAACTACAATTTCTGGGCCAAAACCACTCCTTGTGTGGTAGACAGGTTACTTAGTGCTTACCACTTCCACTAATAAACACAGATAGGCTTGGGGGGCTCACAAGCTTGCATACAGTCCTGGATACAGCAAATCTGTATCTGGAACACTAGTTACAGGAAAGGTAGGAAACAGGCTTACAGTTTTTTTTTTTTTTTTTTTTACAGAAAAGTAGCAAAAACAGAAGTAAAAACAATTCACATGCAGTGCAAGCTAGCACACTTGAGTATGTAGCAATATAGACCAAACACAGTTTAAAAAATGCAATTAAATTAAAAAAGGACTAGAGCCACTGGAGTGATCCACGGGGTAAATTTTCTATTTTCTATCCACTTGTTAAGATTTCTCTTGAAGAGGGACAGTGAGGTGCTCTTCTAGACATGTATGGGAAGTCTATTCCATAGCATGGGCAGTCTCTGGGTTATGAACCTGTCCTTCCAGCATGTTCTGCTGATTATGGTAATGAGGTTGAGGTCTCTGGAGCATGTGATGTGGAGGGATTAGGATTTCTTTAGATGTAGTATTTCTAACAGAGCTGGATCAGACATGGCTTTGTATGTCAAGCAGAGATCGCCTCTAAGTAGGTGATATGAGACAGAAAATAGTTGGAGTTTTTTGAGTCTGTATAGGACAAGTGTTTAAGGCCTAAGATCCTCTTTGTGAGGTACTTTTGTGGCCTCTCCAGTTCTTGCAGGTGTCTAGTGAGGAACATGCCAAATGATGGGCCTAATGAGGAAATAGTAGAGGGAGACAATGACCTCTTTCTTCCTGGATGCAAACCCTTAGTAATGAGATGTGTCACATAGAAGGTCTTTCTGAACACAGTAGCAATGTGGTGGTCAAAAGAGAGGTTGTTGTCAACCTGTGTTCCCAGATCTCTTATAATGCCTTCTGTGTTCAGTGGACTACCATTGATGTGGTAATTCACGGGAACTGAGTTTTTCCCAAAGGGTATGACGACACATTTTTTGCCATTGAGCTTTAGGCCATGGTACTGACACTAGTTGTTGGTCTCAGTGAGGCCTTTCTTCAGGATGCCAACGTCACTTGGGGAGTTAATAATAGCTCCCAACTTGCACTCGTCTGCAAACTTTGTCAGCCAGAGTCCCTTTGTGTTGGCCTGGACTTCAGAGAAGCAGATACCAAACAGGAGAGGACCCAGGACCAAACCCTGGGGGACACCACCTGTGACTGGTTGGCAGTCTGACTTGGAGTCAGCTACTTTCACACTGTGGGGTCTATCTGTGAGCCACTTTGCAACCCACCTGGTGATGTAGGAGTTGATGCCTAGCTTAGTGAGTTTTTCTATGATTCCTAAGTGGGGAATGGTATCAAAGCCCTTGGCCAGATCAAGGTATGCTGTATGAACCACCTCGCCTTCATCCACAGCTCTGGTGACTGACTGAAAGAAGTTGACCAGGTTAAGAAAGGCATGATCTACCCTTCACAAAACCAAACTGTGTGCGATCCAGAGTTTGGAGATTCTCTATGTCCTTGTTTATTAGGTCTATGATGATGTGTTCCATAGCTTTGCATATCAGACTCGTCAGGCTAATGGGGCGATAGTTCCCAGGGTCTGTAGTTGCTCCTCCTTTGTGGAGAGGGATGGCTGTAGCAGTGCACCATTTGGTAGGGACAAAGCCTGAGGTTAAGCCGTGACTGAACAGGGCACACAGATGAGGTGCCAGCTCATTCTGTAGTTCATGTAGAACACAGACAGGGATATTATCAGGTCCCACAGAAGCTGTATTCTTGGCCTTATACTTTTCTTTCATTTCTTCTGGTCTGTTCCTTTATAGTCTTTTGTTTACTGGCATTTTCATTTTGGCAAATTACTTCTTGTATAATTTCCATTCTTGCTTCTTTCCAAAATGCTTCTGCTAAAACGTTTTCTTCTGTTAGGCACCAACTCTTATGAAGATAGTTTGTAGCATAATAATCTGCATTATTATATTCTGTTTTGTGGAATGTAGGTTCAAAGATTCACAGGTACGTAATAGGCAATTACTCTGCAGACCATTTCTAGACTAGACAAAAAAAAAATATTCAAAAGTTCTCAGCAGCCTTAAGGAAGGCAAGACAAGATAACCTGGAAAAGAACTGGAGGCTGCCCATCCGGTTATGTAAGTTTATCTTGAAGGTGGCAAAGCGTGCAACTCTGCTTGACATTTAGTGGAAGTTTGTCCAGAAGTGAGGAGTATATTGGGATATGAATATATCACACTGATGTGTCTTCTTTACATGCTGATAAATGTTTATTTCCTTTAACCAAGTACTTGAGGTACTATTAGTTCTGCAAAGGAGTAGGAGGTCAAATAGGGCAGGATCTTTCAATGCTGGAAAGGCTAGACACAGATGATTATGAAAGAGGGTGTAAGGGACTGATTACAGAGAAAGGACTGCCAGTATGTCCTGATAGATAAGATTTTTGATCCTTTTCCTTTTGAATCTCTGAGGTCTCTCAAGTTGTGTGACAGGTTGTGATACATGCCAAAAGTGCATTATATTCAAAATGGATCTGATAAGACATGGGTAAAGAGAAATTAAGACTTGTCTGGATCTAGTGGAAATGCCTTTGGAAATTAAATTGGCCAGATGAAAGGCTCTCCGAACTACTGTAGAAATATGATGGTCAAACTATAAGGAATCCCTTACAACAGTAATTGGAGGGATGCATCACCTATATGGTGAGTGAAACTGTTTTGTTTACTAAAATGAACTATGCTACATTTTTACATTTAATTTGAGACCATTCCCCTTACATCAGTTGTTAAAATGGTCTAACCCATCTTGGAGCAATTGTTAGTCATTTGAAGAATGATTAACAACACCCAATTTACAGCTGTCTCTAAACTTAGTTAACCATAGATCAGGATTGCTGGCGTGAAGGTCAGATAAATATATGCAAAATAGGTCAGGATCCAAAACACAGCCCTGTGTTACACCACTGGTAACTATTTTGCTTTCAGAACTGCCTGCTGCAACTCAAAGCACACTGATTGTGTCAAACACCCAGTTAGCTACCAATTGCACAACATAAGGATTTATACTCAGATTTACAAGTCTATCAATAATGCCTGCATAGGGAATAGTGTCAAAGAACTTGGTCAGGACTAGATATGCTATATGCACTGCATAACTACTATCTACTGCTTCAGTTACTTTTTCAAAGAAATGAATAAGGTTAAAGAGACAGGACTTTCCTTTGACAAAGCCAAACTGATGAGAGTCCAAGATTAAGAGATTTTCATTGTCCAGATTAATAAAGTGTGATATAATGAGCTCCATAGCTTAACATATGAGGTAAGTGAAGTTAAGAGGTCTATAGTTACCAAGGTCCATGGCTGGGTTACTCTTGTGCAATGGCATTACAATGGCTGTTTTACAGGCTTCAGGAATGTAAGAAGTGGAGAAGCTTTGATTAAAGAAGTTATGTAGGGGTTCAGAAACATCATATTTGGCAAAGATAAAATCAGTCAACCTGGTATATTATCAGGGCCCATGGAGGAAGTAGTCATAGTTTCCGAGAGGGCTGAGAAAACTTGTTCCATAATTATTTTGGTAATTACTTACCTGTTCTCTGGAGTCTGGTGCTCTATCACTGTTCCATGGTGGCACACAACTTTAAAGTCCTCTCTCTTGATAATACAATCACTGAAGTCACTTCTCATAGCAAATTATTAGGGATGATAGGGAACAGTAATCTTAAATTTAACCTGCATATACAAAATTGCATAAGAAAAACTCATCAAAAACTACGGATGCTTTATAGAGCCAAACAGTTTCTCAGCAACACAACTAAAGATACGCTTACACTTATTACCTCCCCACACATCTTTATGATGCTCCCAACCTTATTATTTATTTTACATTTGTTAACCGGGATAGTCCAACTGGGTTCTAGCCCATTTTCAGTGGAGGCCCGGGGAGAAAAGCTCCAGAAATACAAATTACATAGACATAAATATAAAAAAGGAACAAATGCAATAATATAAAAAGAAAGAAACACAAATGTACAACTGGCATCTTAGATATAACATAAAAATTATAGGAATAAGAAATAGCATACAGTGATATAAAAAACTGTATAAGAAGGAATGAGTTGTTTTCATAGAAGGTATTTGAAAGTATGGTTACCTTTTAGTCGGGTTAGTATAAAAAGAGAAAGAGGAGAGGAGATAGAAGACTGGAATACATCAGTTATTTAAGCAGATGGTTTTAAGCTTATTAGCTTTCAGGCATCATGAAAATCAAAACCTGAGCAATGCTATAACAAAGTTCCTAAATTTGCAGCAAATATCCCCTTTTAGAATCAACCACTGTACAGCACTACAAAAGATAAACTGCTTAGAACTACCCCAACAACTAAAATATACACAGTTTCATAGCACCTATAAAATGATGCAGAATCCATCTGCTTGTCCAGCACTAACCTTCAACACAACTATGTTCGTAGTTGATCATTATGATCCAATGACCAAAAACTCCTATCTTCCACAAACCTATCAAATTTGCGGGTCATTGTCTCTACTTGTACCATGTTGCTAAGACTTGGAACTCATTATTTCTATACACTTTGTCAGAACATTCCTTCACATCCTTCAAAACTATTCTGAAAGACTTCCTAGCCAAAAGCTGGCTGTGTTCTTATTCAACACCAGGATAAACTATATCCCTCAATGTGGATAAATACGTAGTCATACCTTACACCTCCTTACTCCCCTTCTTTACTCACTTCCTTACCCTTACTTCTATCAATTTGTCTCACCCGGATTTCTCTCTAATATTCCATAAGCCTGCTTTTCTTTTATTTTGTAAAATAATTCCTGTTTGTATTATACTAACTTACCTTTAATTTATCTATAAACTGGCTATAATTTTTCTAACTATTATATCATTGTCATATTACATATATGTATTCTTAACCAATGTTTTCATATTATGTCTACTTTGGTAGAATTATTTAAACTATTTGTGTTTTGTATTATTTCTAAAACCTGTAAAATTATTATTCTTAAAATTTTGTGTAATATTTTGGAGCTTTCTCACTAGGCCTCTGCTGAAAATGTGCTCTTACCCATTTGGACTCTCCCAGTAATCAAATCTCAATAAAATGAATTCATTAATTAGTTAAAGGGGGTGGCTGGGATTGCAGTACCAGTGGAATATCTAGAACTCTGGGTGGAGTAAAATTTGTACTGAATTTGAGAGCTAGGATATTAGCTACAGAGCAGCAGCATAACAGATTTGATGCATAATGCACACATCTGTACTGTGTGTGTTTTTATTCAATTTCTCCTTTGTCTAATGACCAACTGATACTTATTCTTTCATCAGATTCAAGACAGAGATGATTTCCAATGTGAAAATTGTCTAGCAGAACTACAGTCTTTTTTTCTATTATTCTCCAACAGCAAATGGGTATTTCACCATTACATCTCATCTCTTCAAATTCTGGTCTACACAACGGGCAGCAGGACAGAGCTTGACAATCCAGCAGAGACTCGGCAGCAAAACGTACTTACAATATTGCTGAATAATACAATGCAAGCTACTAACATGTATGCTCACACACACACACACACACACACACACACACACACACACACACACACACGTACATGCACAAAATATACCATTTTTGAGCTAAAGTAATACTTTATGTTTCCAATTTAATCAGACCTAGCAGCAGCACTCAGATGAGAACTGTCAGCAGGTGGGCACAACAAAGAAATGTTCCATGGATGAGTAATTTAAATACGAACATTAATTATAAATATGGAAAAGTGAACAGAATGAGACATTATGAGGAAGAATGATGCAAAGAAGCCAAGAAAAAAAATATGAAACAAGTAAGGAAACGTGGGAGATGAAATGATGGGCAGGTAGTGAAACAGACAGAAGCAAGACAAACTAAGACTGTTTAGATACAACAGTGAAGATGTCAATATGAAGTGAGGTGTCAAGTAATACCACAGTATAGATTCCATATAAAACACAACTATAACTTGATGTTTAAGGGAAAAAAGAGAGTATAAAGTTATCAGTGGAAGAATTGCTCCTGAGTTTTGAAAATGTGAACAGAAGAAGAAATTAACATTAACATGGGAAATGTGAGGTTTGGATACATGTTACAAGGTAGCTTTGTATGAGGTCATCCTGTCAAAAAGTGAGCAGTGATATAGTGAGGAGACATGCAATGATGTCTTGTTGTCAAGCAGAAGGGTATACGGAAGTTAAAATAAAAGGAGTTGAGCTGGTAAAGAAGTAGTAAAAAGATCAACTAAACTTCTTTCCAAGAGAGTGAAAAGCTTAATTTTGCATGGCACCTCCAGACAGATTTCTCTTTGAAAAAAATGGTCTTCTTGGCAAAATAATGTTTATGTTCTAGTTCACTTATCATTCACAAAGAAGCCACATGGCATGATGCCACAACTGTTGTGATGTATGCAAGCTATTATTTGCATTATCAGGTGACTTAGCAATATAGATTTACACAGTTAAGTATAATTTAATCTCTTTGGTTATACAATGTTTGAAATCAGAGACATTGTACAGGGTTTCTGTGTTCTATATCATTTACTATTGATAAGACACAGAAATTAGCAAGTCCAGATTTTGTTCTTTTTTTCACAGTATGACTTTATAGATCACTGTAGGACAAGGAACCCTGCCAGCAGAAAATATACCTGTTAAAAAGGTTTCTACTCCTTTTTCTGTCTGAAAATACTAAATGGGATTAATGTATAACTCCTTTTATAATGTTGAAAGAAAAATATATCAGAAACTAATTGTAACTATGGAAATGTTACTAAACCAGCACAGCTCCTGATGCCAAACAGCAGGACTAAACACCTACCAAACACACATATGCTTGTTCTGGAAGTCAAAGGCAAAAACAAGCTGCTACGAAGCCAACACAGTTCCTAATTCCAAGCAGCAGAACTAAACACCTCCAATAAGCACAGTCAGAGAAGTGAAACTCATCAAAGATAAACTCAGCCAGATAGCCAAACTCACTGAAGCAGGTCTTTTTAAATTTCAAAGGGATAAGCAAACAAGACGCCAATAAACGAACAACTTCAATTTTATTAAGCACCACAATACTGCTTTCCGTCAGCACCCTGCGCCAACTTCTTCAGACTTTGAAAAATAACAACTCACACTTAAGGGCTGCTACATTTAAAGCCATTGCAAGCAAAGTCTATTACAAAACACACCCTCCAATTACCTTAATGGAACAGGCACAAGTAGCTTCAATCTAACTAAAATGTTCCTATCCCATAAACACACAATATAAAAAGTTGTATGTGATATAAAATATACAACTATAAAACTAATACTGTTCCTTACATAGCACTTAAATAATGCAATCGAAAGTTAATAATATTATAAAAACACACTTACTTTGAACCAAATATGCATACTAAGACTGACACATTAAAATAAATAAAAAGCATGCCATAATATTTCAAATATTAATAAAACAACATTCCATCTACCAAACATGGTATAAAATATATATCAAGATCGCTCAGCTGGTCCTATGTCCAAATCACACCCGATGTTATACCCCCCATGCATCATCTTTCCAAACTCCTCAGCTTAAGGACACAGCTGATAGATAACATACTATTGAGGCAGGGGTGATGGTAGGCTTCAAGTCTCAACTGCCACATAAGCTCCTTCATTTCTAATTTCAGGGATTCAGTCCCCCCCAATTCACATAGTTCAACTGGTCAATAATCATAAATGTAAAATCATGGCCAGGGTGATTGTAGACATGACTTGCTAGGGCATTCTCCAGTTTAATCTTCTTCATGACATATAAATGTTCGTACATGCGTTCATTCAATCTTCTGTCCGTCTTGCCCACATAAAAGGCTGGGCATGACGAACAAGAAGCGAGATATACCACGTGTGTCAATGCACAATTGTATCTCCCTTTGATAAGGTACTTAGTGTCCCCAATCATGAAATATGTGCCCGACCTCACATATCTACAATGTTTGCACATATTGCACTTATACATGCCAGCTCTTGGAGTCATGTTGCCACCTTTCCTTTATAACATGTTCTTGATATTCAGACTCTTCCTGAATGTAATCTTCAGGGTCGACCATAAATTATTGGTTCCTGTTAGTTCAGTTGGCAACAAACCCAATTTTTTCTGGATGATGGACACTATAGCTCTAGCATCCATGCTAAGGTAGTAATGAAACTGCAATGGTATACACCTCTAAGTTGGCTGTCACCCCTGGGGTAGCTATTCTCTGAGACAGAGTGACCCAAAATGGGTTGAAAATAGCCCATTTCCCTTTTTGATCTAACCTCTAGACACAAATCCACAACCAACTCCTCAGGGTAGCCCCTACATAAAAACAAATTCGATATGAACCGGCACTCTTCCTGGAAGTCACCATCTCTTGAGACCATTCTGGCCGCCCTCACAAATTGGCCTTTTACTATTGATCTCTTCTGGAAGGCCGGATGTTCGCTATCGAAATGCAAATAAGAATTGGAAAAAGTGGGCTTGCGATAAATTTTGCCTAAAAACTGGTTCTGGTTGCTGTCCTTGAATAATTCCACATCTAGGTATGCTATTCTGTCTGTGTCAAAAGTAAAGGTAAACTTTAAGAAATGCGTGGACTTGTTGAACATCTCCATCATGTCATTGGCCACCGAAGAGTCACCTTTGAGGATGATACAAATGTTGTCCAAGAAATGGGTATATAAGGATACTCGTTCTAGGAAGATAGAGTTAGTAAACACGAATTCCTTCTCCCAGTGGGCCATGACCAAGTTGGCCACACTCGCCCCACATGGTGAGCCCATGGGGACTCCAACTAACTCATGGAACCATCTATCGTTGAAGGAGAAGTAGTTGCATGTTAAAATTATGTCCAATAGGTCTTTTACCATTGAAGTTTCACTCGCTGGTGCCTGCTTTGTGGTAATTTCCAACTCAATCCATTCCACTGCTACATCATGTGGAATGGATGAGTACAGGTCAATGACATCTACCGTCAGAAAGTGGTAATCAGGGCTGTACGAAATGTTTTTCACCTTCCCCAAAAAGGACCAGGAATCTTTAGAAATATATGATTCACTAGCAACATATTTTTTTAGAATGTGATCCACAACTTTGGCTGCTGCGTATGTTACACTCCCTCTAGCACTCACCAACTGGCGCAAGGGAGGGTCTCTAATGTTTTTGTGGATTTTCGGGTTCCCGAACAAAACAGGTACTCGAGGCGATGCACAGTAAATGAAGTTGAAAATTTCCTGGTCAATGGATTCATTAATAAACATGTCTTCATAATAAGACCGAACTCTTGCCAGATTTCCATTCAACTCATTCTTGGACACCTCTTGATAAGTTTCAGAAGACAAAATTGCTGACATTCTGTTGTTATAATCATCTATGTCCATTGCAACCAGACCGCCTCCCTTGTCGAGTTTCATAATTCTGACTGAAGAGGCACATAATTCAATAAAATCCACCCTTTCTTCTTTGGTAATATTAAAATGCATCACAGACCTAGACTGTAGCAAATGTCGAAAATCCAGATCACACATTTACTCAAATGCCCCCAACGTTGGGTGGACAGGTGGATTGTATATGTACTAGGTACATGAAAAGTATTCTTTTGGTACTCATGGTCCCCCATCAACAAACATAAGTTTAATTTCCTGACAAACAATTTAAGATCCAAAATGGATCTGGCCACACAGGCTCTTCTAGATGGAACATAAGAAATTCCTTTAGCCAGTAAATCAACTAATGTCTGGGTAAACTTGAAATGAGAAAAATTATAAATATGAAAGTCCATCCCCGAATTGGAAATGACTTCAAATGTGGTCTGCTCAGGGCCGGGGCACCCTACTCCACTCACATTTGATTCCTCCTTGTCCTGTATCTGAACCTGGTCTTCCGGTTCGAAGCCTGTTGGGGAGAAGAGGCTGGATCTGGAAAATTTGCCCCATCCAACAAAGAACTAGGGTTCCCCGAGTGGCTAGTCGGAGTCGCTGGCTCACGTCTTCCCTCGGGGTTGGCATATCCAACCCTCCTATCACCAGTCTCTTCCTCCGGTACTGATCTACTCTGCAAAGATCCAAGGTTCATGGAAGTATTAGGGCCATTCGAAGGGCAGGAACTCTGCCTTCTCTCCCCTTAAAGTTGCCTTGCGATTTAGGAGGTTTAGGGTAAGCTACCCACTCTCTGTAAGCCTTGATATCTCGATGTAATCTTTTAATCTTGGTTGAGGTCGTTTTGGAAATATACTCATCAATACTGGAGTATATCCTCTCATAGTCAAATTTATATCTAGGAAAATTATTGTCTGACTTAATAACCTCATCCAAGTCTGCAATTTCTCTAGTTAGGGACGAGATTGCTTCCTGGGAGTGTGTACTAATAAGATCAATCAATTCAGATCCATGCCTATCAAACATAGTGAGGAGGTCCGCATGGAATTTAGATCCCTCCTCTAAACCCGTGGGATACTGCCAAGAACGCAGCCCCTTGGGTACTATCTTCACACGCCGACACTCTCCAAAATAAGAAACCTCCAGTTGCAATTTTCTTAACTTAGCTAATTTCTGGTCAAAAGCATTGAGTTTAGAAGAAAGTTCATTGCCTTCGGGTGTGCTGGATACTGGACCGGCTGATCCATAGTCGGTAGACAGCTGGAATGGTTGACTCAACCATTGGTTCAAGTTGAAATGAATATTGCTTTGCCCCATCCCCTCTGGGGGAATTATAAGATGGTAATACGACTCCTCTTTCACCATTCAAGGTTCCATCAGATGGCCTGATGTCGGCTCCTCCCAACCCCTGGCTGGATCCAGTGCTTGGGGCTCCTGGGTCACCCATCCTGAAACCTGCTTCACTATTATGTGGTAGCAGTATTTGCAACTCAAAATGGTCTGGACTAGGGAGGTGTAAACCCTTAGAATTCGACCCGCTACACGGCTGCGTAGTTTCAGACATCACATCCAATCGTTGAGACAGCATATCAACTTTCGGAGTGAGCAAATTCATAAGCATAGTAAGATCACTCTGCTCCATATTGTCCTGACTGTCTGGGGTAGAGCTGGGCATCGCAAAAAACAACTGAAGATCAAAGGCAAGAAAAAACAAACTGCTACTAAACCAGCACAGCTCCTGATGCCAAACAGCAGGACTAAACACCTCCCAAACACACGTATGCTTGTTCTGGAAGTCAAAGGCAAAAACAACAAGCTGCTACTAAGACAACACAGTTCCTAATTCCAAGGAGCAAAACTAAACACCTCCAATATGCACAGTCAGAGAGGCGAAACTCATCAAAGATAAACTCAGCCAGATAGCCAAACTCACTGAAACAGGTCTTTTTAAATTCCAAAGGGATAAGCAAACAAGACGCCAATAAACGAACGACTTCAATTTTATTAAGCACCACAATACTGCTTTTCGTCGGTGCCCTGCACCAACTTCTTCAGACTTTGAAAAATAACAACTCACACTTAAGTGCTGCTACATTTAAAGCCATTGCAAGCAAAGTCTATTACAAAACACACCCTCCAATTACGTTAAAGGAACAGGCACAAGTAGCTTCAATCTGACTAAAATGTTCCTATCCCATAAACACACAATATAAAAAGTTGTATGTGATATAAAATATACAACTATAAAACTAATACTGTTCCTTACATAGCACTTAAATAATGCAATCGAAAGTTAATAATATTATAAAAACACACTTACTTTGAACCAAATACACATAATAAGACTGTCACATTAAACTTAATAAAAAGCATGCCATAATATTTCAAATATTAATAAAAGGAGGAGTTTGGAAAGATGATGCATGGGGGGTATAACATCGGGTGTGATTTGGACATAGGACCAGCTGAGCGATCTTGATATATATTTTATACCATGTTTGGTAGATGGAATGTATTTTTATTAATATTTGCATTAATTAAGCGCAATGTAAGGAACAGTATTAGTTTTTCAGTTGTATATTTTATATCACATACAACTTTTTATATTGTGTGGTTATGGGATAGAAACATTTTAGTTAGATTGAAGCTACTTGTGCCTGTTCCTTTAAGGTAATTGGAGGGTGTGTTTTGTAATAGACTTTGCTTGCAATGGCTTTAAATGTAGCAGCACTTAAGTGTGAGTTGTTATTTTTCAAAGTCTGAAGAAGTTGGTGCAGGGCACTGACGAAAAGCAGTATTGTGGTGCTTAATAAAATTGAAGTCGTTCGTTTACTGGCGTCTTGTTTGCTTATCCCTTTGGAATTTAAAAAGACCTGCTTCAGTGAGTTTGGCTATCTGGCTGAGTTTATCTTTGATGAGTTTCACCTCTCTGACTATGCTTAATGGAGGTGTTTAGTTTTGCTGCTTGGAATTAGGAACTGTGTTGGCTTAGTAGCAGCTTATTGTTTTTCCCTTTGACTTCCAGAACATGCATACGTGTGTTTGGGAGGTGATTATTCCTGCTGTTTGGCATCAGGAGCTGTGCTGGTTTAGTAGCAGTTTGTTTTTTCATGCCTTTGATCTTCAGTTGTTTTTTGCGATGCCCAGCTCTACCCCAGACAGTCAGGACAATATTGAGCAGAGTGATCTTACTATGCTTATTAATTTGCTCACTCCGAAAGTTGATATGCTGTCTCAACGATTGGATGTGATGTCTGAAACTACGCAGCGCAGCGGGTAATTCTAAGGGTTTACAGCTCCCTAGTCCAGACCATTTTGGGTTGCAAATACTGCTACCACATAATAGTGAAGCAGGTTCCAGAATGGGTGACCCAGGAGCCCCAAGCACTGGATCCAGCCAGGGGTTGGGAGGAGCCGACATCAGGCCATCTGATGGAACCTTGAATGGCGAAAGAGGAGTCGTACTACCATCTTATAATCCCCCAGAGGGAGGGGGCAAAGCAATGTTCATTTCAACTTGAACCAATGGTTGAGTCAACCATTCCAGCTGTCTACCGACTATGGATCAGCCGGTCCAGTATCCAACACACCTGAAGGCAATGAACTTTCTTCTAAACTCAATGCTTTTGACCAGAAATTAGCTAAGTTAAGAAAATTGCAACTGGAGGTTTCTTATTTTGGAGAGTGTCGGCGTGTGAAGATAGTACCCAAGGGGCTGCATTCTTGGCAGTATCCCATGGGTTTAGATAGGCATGGATCTGAATTGATTGATCTTATTAGTACACATTACCAGGAAGCAATCTCGTCCCTAACTAGAGAAATTACTTGGATGAGGTTATTAAGTCAGACAATAATTTTCCTAGATATAAATTTGACTATGAGAGGATATACTCCAGTATTGATGAGTATATTTCTAAAATAACCTCAACCAAGATTAAAAGATTAGGTGAATACAACTTGAGAACAGTCCACAAATGTAAAAAACAATCCAGCAAAAAACTCCTGTCTCAAACAAAGAAAGGCACCGGTACGCGACAAGCACTGATCACAAATATTTATTCCAATCGATAAAATAATCCACATGAAGTTAAGCGCTTTCATCCACTAGGGACTTCTTCAGAACACTTCTTTATGACACTACTACTCCATTGAATACTTTAAAAAAAAACAGATAATTACATCACATGTGATTTCTCATTAAAAATTTAAAGTGCAAGTGCATGAATATCTAAAATGTCCTAAATTAAAAAACAAGTATATATGCAAAAAACAAATAAAGTTCATTGTTAACTTTTTGTAAATGTTATTCTAACTTTTTCATACAGTTTTTCAATGAATGTCTCAGTGCAAATTGTGGTGCCTGTGCATATTGAGCTTCCAAAAAATACTTGCAAAAATTGCAAAAGTTACAAAAAAGTGTATAAATGTAAGTACATTTATAAGAATATGAATGTAGATGTAAGTATGAAAATGTCTAAAAAATATGTTCATACAGAAACTACCTTTCTTGTGTATTAAACATCCATTAATTAATATTATCCAATATAGGTTTTATGGACACATATTCGTTGATACCAGGGTGTACTGATGCATTTAATTTTACCTGCCATCTCACTTCCTTCTCACTAACTAGTTTCTTTACGTCCCCTCCTCTCACATTGACTCTAACCAGTTCCAAAATTCCAAACCTGAAATTGGAACATTCCTTGTTAGTTTTTAGATGTTTCCACAAGGCATTGGTCTCGTCCTTCCTCCTAATACTATACTGATGGTCGTATATCCTATTGCGTAGGCATCTGGTGGTCTTCCCTACGTAAAAACAGGGACAGTGTGTACATGTAGCCATATATATCAAGTTAGTGGATCTACAGTTCCCTTTTTGGAAATGAATTTTAGTTTTATTAAAATTCTGTAAAGTTAGATTCTGTACTGTTGTTATGTACTGACACTGGGGGCATGTTCCACATTTTACTGTTCCCCTCTTGTTATCTAGATGATTCTGTTTTTTCTCTAATAAGGACTTCAAGTTCTCTCCATTCCTATACACAAAACGGGGTACACCTCCAATACCTGAGAACATTTCAATAACTCAGGCAATGAGATGAAATTTTAGAAGGGCACATTCACTGAGGATCTTCAGTTGTTTTTTATATGCCCAGCTCTACCCCAGACAGTCAGGACAATATTGAGCAGAGTGATCTTACTATGCTTATTAATTTGCTCACTCCGAAAGTTGATATGCTGTCTCAACGATTGGATGTGATGTCTGAAACTACGCAGCCGTGTAGCGGGTCGAATTCTAAGGGTTTACAGCTCCCTAGTCCAGACCATTTTGGGTTGCAAATACTGCTACCACATAATAGTGAAGCAGGTTCCAGAATGGGTGACCCAGGAGCCCCAAGCACTGGATCCAGCCAGGGGTTGGGAGGAGCCGACATCAGGCCATCTGATGGAACCTTGAATGGCTTAAAGAGGAGTCGTACTATCTTATAATCCCCAGAGGAGGGGCAAAGCAATGTTCATTTCAACTTGAACCAATGGTTGAGTCAACCATTCCAGCTGTCTACCGACTATGGATCAGCCGGTCCAGTATCCAACACACCTGAAGGCAATGAACTTTCTTCTAAACTCAATGCTTTTGACCAGAAATTAGCTAAGTTAAGAAAATTGCAACTGGAGGTTTCTTATTTTGGAGAGTGTCGGCGTGTGAAGATAGTACCCAAGGGGCTGCATTCTTGGCAGTATCCCACGGGTTTAGATAGGCATGGATCTGAATTGATTGATCTTATTAGTACACATTACCAGGAAGCAATCTCGTCCCTAACTAGAGAAATTACTTGGATGAGGTTATTAAGTCAGACAATAATTTTCCTAGATATAAATTTGACTATGAGAGGATATACTCCAGTATTGATGAGTATATTTCTAAAATAACCTCAACCAAGATTAAAAGATTAGGTGAATACAACTTGAGAACAGTCCACAAATGTAAAAACAATCCAGCAAAACTCCTGTCTCAAACAAAGAAAGGCACCGATGCGACAAGCACTGATCACATATATTTATTCCAATCGTTAAAATAATCCACATGAAGTTGAGCGCTTTCATCCACTAGGGACTTCTTCAGAACACTTCTTTATGACACTACTACTCCATTAAATACTTTAAAAAAACAGATAATTACATCACATGTGATTTCTCATTAAAAATTTAAAGTGCAAGTGCATAGATATCTAAAATGTCCTAAATTAAAAAACAAATATATATGCAAAAAAACAAATAAAGTTCATTGTTAACTTTTTTGTAAATATTATTCTAACTTTTTCGTACAGTTTTTCAATAAATGTCTCAGTGCAAATTGTGGTGCCTGTGCATATTAAGCTTCCAAAAATAATTGCAAAAGTTACAAATGTTGCAAGAAAGTGTATAAATGTAAAAACATTTATATGAATATGAATATAGATATAAGTATGAATATATCTAAAAAGTATGTGTATTCATACAGAAAACTACCCTTCTTATGTATTGAACATCTATTTATTATTATTATCCAATATAGGTTTTATGGACACATATTCGTTGATACCAGGGTGTACTGATGCATTTAATTTTACCTGCCATCTCACTTCCTTCTCACTAACTAGTTTCTTTACGTCCCCTCCTCTCACATTGACTCTAACCAGTTCCAAAATTCCAAACCTGAAATTGGAACATTCCTTGTTGGTTTTTAGATGTTTCCACAAGGCATTGGTCTCGTCCTTCCTCCTAATACTATACTGGTGGTCGTATATCCTATTACGTAGGCATCTGGTGGTCTTCCCTACGTAAAAGCAGGGACAATGTGTACATGTAGCCATATATACCAAGTTAGTGGATCTACAGTTCCCTTTTTGGAAATGAATTTTAGTTTTATTAAAATTCTGTAAAGTTAGGTTCTGTACTGTTGTTATGTACTGACACTGGGGGCATGTTCCACATTTTACTGTTCCCCTCTTGTTATCTAGATGATTCTGTTTTTTCTCTAATAAGGACTTCAAGTTCTCTCCATTCCTATACACAAAACGGGGTACACCTCCAACTATGTTCCAAATCCTTCTGTCTGCCCTAAATACCCTCCAGTTCTTCTGGATAATCCCTTTGATATGTTTGCTATGGGGTCCATATTGTATGATACAAGCTTTCCCATATCTACTTGTTGTGTCAGTATAGGCCTCATAGTTGTTCTTAGGGGGAACAAGGGTGGACCGTCCTCCTCCAAGCAGGGGTGTATACCTCTTACCCCATTGTTGCCAAACGTAAGTCTTAAGCTCATTTATCATACCCTGTGGGTATCCCCTTTCCACAAAAAATAAACCTATCTTTCTTAATTCCACATCCAAATCCATAATGTCTGATGTCATCCTCGCCGCTCGAATAAACTGCCCCTTTACTATGTTTCTTTTTTGGGCCCAAGGGTGACTACTATTGAAGTGTAGATACGAGTTGCTAAAAGTAGATTTCCTGAAAATGTTAGACTTGAAGTTCCCTTCTTCTAATGTAACCAGTACATCTAAGTATGAAATACTCCTCCTGTCCATGTTAATGGTAAATTTTAAATACTCTGTACACGAGTTTAGATACATAAAAAAATGTTCCAACTCCTCCTTACTCCCTTTCCAGACTAGAAAAATGTCGTCAAGAAAACGATAGTAACATCCTATATGGTCCATCCATTTTGAACTAAGGATGTGTTCCTTTTCCCAGTTTAATAGTACCAAGTTTGCGTAAATGGGGGCACATGCGGCCCCCATCGCAACACCTTTGCTTTGTCTATAGTATTTCTCCTCATAATAGAAATAATTGTGGGTTAATACTATGTCCATAAAATCCAAAATCAAAAGTGTTTGTTCCCAGGTGTTCTTTCCTAACTCATGGATACTATCCTGAAACCTTCTCATCCCATCCACGTGGGGGATGCTGGAAAAAAGGTCAACCACATCGATGGTAACCAACCATTTAGCATCCTTGGAAATATGTGGTTCCAATCGTCCTAAAAAATCCCATGAGTCGGCCACAAGATGACTAATACTCCCCAAACAAGGTTTTAACCATTTGTCGACAACTTTTCCAAATCTGAAAGTTTTGGATGAACTTGCAGATATTATCGGTCTGAATGGGGGATCCAATGTGTCCTTGTGGACCTTTGGTATACCCACAATTGTACCTATAATAGGGTGTTCTACTTTAAGATATTTTTCTAAGTCAGTGTCCATGCTGCCTTCTAAAATAAGGTCGTGTAATAACAAATCCACTTTCCTATACCCTTTGTTAACTTCGTTTAAGGAAGATTCCTCATATTTTCCTGAATCCATTATAATACTGTTCATTTTACTAATGTATTTTGCACTAGGGTATAGTACTACCCCACCCCCCTTGTCCGGTTTCATGATCCGGATGAATTTATTCTCCTGTAGTCTTTTTAACAACAATTTCTCCTCCTTAGTAAGGTTGTTTTCAAAATGTTTGTGTGAGGGTTCAAAACTTTGAATATGCCTATATATGTCACCCACTACAAGTTTTTCGAATATGTCAATTAGTGGGTTCAATGGGGGGGTGTAGGTGACTATGAGAGGATATACTCCAGTATTGATGAGTATATTTCCAAAACGACCTCAACCAAGATTAAAAGATTACATTGAGATATCAAGGCTTACAGAGAGTGGGTGGCTTACCCTAAACCTCCTAAATCGCAAGGCAACTTTAAGGGGCGAGAAGGCAGAATTCCTGCCCCTTCGAATGGCCCTAATACTTCCATGAACCTTGGATCTTTGCAGAGTAGATCAGTACCGGAGGAAGAGACTGGTGATAGGAGAGTTGGATATGCCAACCCTGAGGGAAGACGTGAGCCAGCGACTCCGATTAGCCACTCGGGGAACTGTAGTTCTTTTTTGGATGTGGCAAATTTTCGGGATCCAGTCTCTTCTCCCCAACAGGCTTCGAACCGGAAGACCAGGTTCAGATACAGGACAAGGAGGAATCAAATGTGAGTGGAGTAGGGTGCCCCGGCCCTGAGCAGACCACATTTGAAGTCATTTCCAACTCGGGGATGGACTTCCATATTTATAATTTTTCTCATTTCCAGTTTACCCAGACATTAGTTGATTTACTGGCTAAAAGAATTTCTTATGTTCCATCTAGAAGAGCCTGTGTGGCCAGATCCATTTTGGATCATAAATTGTTTGTCAGGAAATTTAACTTATTTTTGTTGATGAGGGACCATGAGTACCAAAAGAATACTTTTCATGTACCTAGTACATACAATCCACCTGTCCGCCCTACGTTGGGGGCATTTGAGCAAATGTGTGATCTGGATTTTCGACATTTTCTACAGTCTAGGTCTGTGATGCATTTTAATATTACCAAAGAAGAAAGGGCGGACTTTAATGAATTATGTGCCTCTTCAGTCAGAATTATGCAACCCGCCAAGGGAGGCGGTCGGGTTGCAATGAACATAGATTATTATAACAACAGAATTTCAGCAATTTTGTCTTCTGAAACTTACCAAGAGGTGTCCAAGAATGAGTTGAATGGAAATCTGGCAAGAGTTCGGTCTTATTATGAAGACATGTTTATTAATGAATCCATTGACCAGGACATTTTCAACTTCATTTACTGTGCATCGCCTCGAGTACCTGTTTTGTTCGGGAACCCAAAAATCCACAAAAACATTAGAGACCCTCCCATGCACCAGTTGGTGAGTGCTAGAGGGAGTGTAACATAAGCAGCAGCCAAAGTTGTGGATCACATTCTAAAAAAAATATGTGGCTAGTGAATCATATATTTCTAAAGATTCCTGGTCCTTTTTGGGGAAGGTGAAAAACATTTTGTACAGCCCTGATTACCACTTTCTGACGGTAGATGTCGTTGACCTGTACTCATCCATTCCACATGTTGTAGCGGTGGAATGGATTGAGTTGGAAATGACCACAAAGCAGGCACCAGGGAGTGAAACTTCAATGGTAAAAGACCTATTGGACATCATTTTAACATGTAACTACTTCTCCTTCAACGATAGATGGTTCCATGAGTTAGTTGGAGTCCCCATGGGCTCACCATGTGGGGCGAGTGTGGCCAACTTGGTCATGGCCCATTGGGAGAAGGAATTTGTGTTTACTAACTCTATCTTCCTAGAATGACTATCCTTATATACCCGTTTCTTGGACGACATATGTATCATCCTCAAGGGCGACTCTTTGGTGGCCAATGACCTGGTGGAGATGTTCAACAAGTCCACACATTTCTTTAAGTCTACCTCTACTTTTGACACAGACAGAATAGCATACCTAGATGTGGAATTATTCAGGGACAGCAACCAGAACCTGTTTTTAGACAAAATTCATTGCAAGCCCCCTTTTTCCAATTCTTATTTGCATTTCGATAGCGAACATCCGGCCTTCCAGAAGAGATCAATAGGAAAAGGCCAATTTGTGAGGGTGGCCAGAATGGTCTCGGGAGATGGTGACTTCCAGGAAGAGTGCTGGTTCATATCGAATTTGTTTTTATGTAGGGGCTACCCTGAGGAGTTGGTTGTGGATTTGTGTCTAGAGGTTAGATCCAAAAGGGAAATGGGCTATTTTCAACCCATTTTGGGTCACTCTGTCTCAGAGAATAGCTACCCCAGGGGTGACAGCCAACTTAGAGGTGTATACCATTGCAGTTTCATTACTACCTTTAGCATGGATGCTAGAGCTATAGTGTCCATCATCCATAAAAATTGGGGTTTGTTGCCAACTGAACTAACAGGAACCAATAATTTAGGGCCGGCCACGAAGATTACATTCAGGAGGGCTCTGATTATCAAGAGCATGTTAGAATGGAAAGGTGGCAACATGACTCCAAGAGCTGGCATATATAAGTGCAATATGTGCAAACATTGTAGATATCTGAGGTCGGGCACATATTTCATGATTAGGGACACTAAGTACCTTATCAAAGGGAGATACAATTGTGCATCGACACACATGGTGTATCTCGCTTCTTGTTCATCATGCCCAGCCTTTTATGTGGGCAAGACGGACAGGAGATTGAATGAACGCATGTACGAACATTTATATGTCATGAAGAAGATTAAACTGGAGAATGCCCTAGCAAGTCATGTCTACAATCACCCTAGCCTTGATTTTACATTTATGATCAATGACCAGTTGAACTATGTGAATTGGGGGGGACTGAATCCCTGAAATTAGAAATGAAAGAGCTTATGTGGCAGTTGAGACTTGAAGCCTACCATCACCCCGGCCTCAATAGTATGTTATCTATCAGCTGTGTTCTTAAGCTGAGGAGTTTGGACAGATGATGCATTGGGGGTATAACATTGAGTGTGATTTGGACATAGGACCAGCTGAGCGATCTTGATATATATTTTATATCATGTTTGGTAGATGGAATGTCTTTTTATTAATATTTGAAATATTATGGCATGCTTTTGATTTATTTTAATGTGTCAGTCTTATTATGCGTATTTGGTTCAAAGTAAGTGTGTTTTTATAATATTATTAACTTTCAATTGCATTATTTACGTGCTATGTAAGGAACAGTATTAGTTTATGTAAGGAACAGTATTAGTTTTATAGTTGTATATTTTATATCACATACAACTTTTTATATTGTGTGTTTATGGGATAGGAACATTTTAGTTAGATTGAAGCTACTTGTGCCTGTTCCTTTAAGGTAATTGGAGGGTGTGTTTTGTAATAGACTTTGCTTGCAATGGCTTTAAATGTAGCAGCACTTGTGTGAGTTGTTATTTTTCAAAGTCTGAAGAAGTTGGTGCAGGGCACCGACGAAAAGCAGTATCGTGGTGCTTAATAAAATTGAAGTTGTTCGTTTATTGGCGTCTTGTTTGCTTATCCCTTTGGAATTTAAAAAGACCTTCTTCAGTGAGTTTGGCTATCTGGCTGAGTTTATCTTTGATGAGTTTCACCTCTCTGACTGTGCTTATTGGAGGTGTTTAGTTCTGCTGCTTGGAATTAGGAACTGTGTTGGCTTAGTAGCAGCTTGTTGTTTTTGCCTTTGACTTCCAGAACAAGCATACGTGTGTTTGGGAGGCATTTAGTCCTGCTGTTTGGCATCAGGAGCTGTGCTGGTTTAGTAGCAGTTTGTTTTTTCTTGCCTTTGATCTTCAACTATGGAAATGTAATATGCTAGAAAACTGCAAACTAAATGAATCTAAGAGATGTTAGAAATAGAAACTTGACCTAACTTTGTTTTGTTTCTTTCTACTAAAGTGGCAATTCATGAAAATGTCATTATCCACTTTGATTAAAGCATATTATTACATAACATCACAACATATTATGAGACATCTAAACAAGAACAGTAATGCTAAAGGTGAACTGAAGTCTTAAAGATGACAAATTTTAAATCGTTGAATACAATTCTAAGACCTAGAGAAAGAACAGCATCACTGTCCATGTGGCAAACCTTCTGTAATGTACAAAATGATTCATTCACCAAGGGGACACAAGGAAGATATAGAAAAAGAACATCATATCTATTAGCTGGCAATGAACGATGCACAGAAGAAATGTGATATGTCTCAATGCTAATCTTACCAGCTACTGCTACTCATCTGAGCTAGGAAAGGTATGGCTGCACAGCAGGACAGAATGCTGTGTCCTACAATTAAGCAGGGCTCTGGGCAAAAAGGGTAGGAAACACAGTAAATAAAAGTTACATAATACTGCATTCTCTGTACTGGGAAATAAATAGCAGTATAAGTGCATGGAAAAGGGTATTTATTAAACACAGGCTACACATCTGCAAAACCTGTGCACTAGATAACTAAAAAATGAGGCACATGATAATCGGAGGCCACCAGCATTCTAGCCTGGACCCAGCATATTTATAAAGGTTAGTTGCCTGGAGATCAGTACAGCTATTAACAGTGTAGCAGACTGTAATTGTACAATGTAGGATACTATAAGGCATTATTTGAACTTACAGATTTACTTTGAAGTACATTACAGGACAATAATATGTACCCCCACTGAATGAAATGCAGGATGCTGTCCGGGGCTGCATCTTTACAATGAGGCTGCGTACTAAAGTAAAACTACGAAACTTACACCAGGATGGTACCTGTATGCTTCTACATCCTTACATTTATGTGCAGAGGTTCATCAGGAGCCAAGTACGAGACAGACATCACAGCATGGGTTCTTGCTGCTGATCAGTATATGGGCTTAAGCAGTGAAGTTTGTAAAGTTACGGAACAGCACAATACTCATTATTCATTTCTGCACACTAAAACTCCCTACAATTTCATGTGGGCTTTGCACTCTGTGAATAATGACTCTGGAGAAAGGAGTTATGCTAACCTGTGGGAGCATAATGTGCCAACTGCTGTCAGTACAGCTTGATGCTTGTTATAGCAATTACAGTTATTCTATGTTACAAGAACAATGGCAGCTCTGTACTGCTAGATACAGATAAGCATTGTATAATTTTATGAGACTATGTAAAATGCATTTGTTTCTTTAGAATGCAAATTTATATCTATTTTTCTACACTGCTTTTAAAAGAAAGGCTAACAAAGAATAAGTCTACATTACTAAGCATTCTTAAATATGTAACTAAAGGTACTGGGTAAGAACATGAATAAAACATAATTCAAGCTGAAATGAGATTGTGACATCATGATCACGGATTGGTTTTCTAGAAATGGGCATAAAATGAACATTTTGTGTACCTACAGACATGTGACAAGAAATAAGTAAAAAAAATAATACATCATAACTCTATATGGCTGGTGACAAAGATAGCACACCACAAGAACCTCTTAACACCCCATTAAAAAATGTGTTGATATGGCCAGGTTTCTCAGTTAGTATAATTGTGTACACATTTTTATTTTAAGTCATAGAGTAGGTTAACTTTGCTTGTATTAAAATGAATTGCGCTTTTAGTGGAGAATGTGTCATTCTGTCAACTGTATGACAGATATATAGTTAAAAACAGTATAAACGTCTTATGTGTAACTAAACACCATACTGCATGAAGACATCAAGTCTCATTCCAGTAAGGGTCATGACAGAAAGTTTAGCAAATGTATGTGCACTCTCTCCTCTGTATATATGTTTGTACTTGTGTGCAAGTGTGTGTGTGTGTGTGTGTGTGTGTGTGTGTGTGTGTGTGTGTGTGTGTGTGTGTGTGTGTGTGTGTGTGTGTGTGTGTGTATGTGTATGAGTGAAAACTAGCTCCCCAATCACAACTGCTTTGGAAATCAACCACAAGAAAAAAAAATAAATAAATACATAAATACATAAATAAATAAATAAATAAATAAATGGAAGTGATTTTGCAGGAGGAACCCCGCTTTGCACCTCATAGACCCCTGAATTTAGATTATATTACAGTCTAAAAGCAGTTACTACAGTTTAGACCATACTCAGGGTACTACAAGGCTCAGGACTGACTGTAAATGTAATACTGTTTTTCAAAAGGAGGTATTACATTAAAGACACATCGGGATCAGCTGATCGCAACCCTCCCCAACAATCTGCACCCAGGACAGTCACCTTCCTTATCTAGATGAAGTCCAACCCCACCCTATCTCCACTCCTGTAGTAAGCCTAGAGGCAGAAAGGTAGGTTCAGTCTCTGGTATGTGGCTAAAGTAGCATTCCTCCAAATATCTGTACTACTGACAGATTGAAGTCAAGTTCAACCAGTGAGTTTTATATCAAATTCTAGGAAAAGTCATGGAGAAAATATATCCGGAGAAAGCTTATGTCTATTCATGCAGGAGAACAAGCCTTACAGACTAAATCAGTATGGTTTCACAGTTAAAAAAAACTACTCCAAACTTCTGATATCCTAGGAGCAGGAAAAAGCAGATGTAATAGAGGAAACTGAGTCAGTATATTCAACATGGACTTGAACAAAGTCACTGACACAAACATACTTGGAGTTTCATTGAAAAAATTAATTGCTTGAGGTTGGCAAAAATGGCCAATGATACTAAGAAGCAGGTAACAGGAAAGAAGCAAGGGATGATTTTCAGAGGAGTGATTACAGAGCAATGGGATTACTAATAGAGTAGAGTACAGCATATCTTCCTAGTATACTATGTGTGTACCAGACCTGCCTCAAAATAAATGCTAAACATGTAGTTGTATCACTTTTGTTAGACAACCCCCTCCTGCATCATACTGAGGGACTGCATAACAATAGTGTTACTAGAGAATTACATCACATATATTCCAAGTAAACATTTGCACTACTAAAAATGGGTTCAAACTGTATGTTAAGAAATATAGTATCATCACTTTTAGCAGACGATCCCTCCTCTCATCATAATCTATAGGCAGCACACCACTATAAACTGAAAATATACAGAAAGACACCTAGGTACTTGGGTGCTAGGCCTGTAGTTTATCCATCATATGACAACAGTTTATAGGAAACCGTTATATTTAGATGATTTAATAGCCAAAGGAATATCATTGTGTTCTAAAGAGGTAATCATTCCCTTATAATCATCATTGATCAGGCTAATTTTCAAGTACAATGCATCCTTTCGGATGTATCTCTAAACACATCACACAAATTGAAAGACACCAGAAGTTCCTAATCAAAAAGAACACATAGGTTTATAGGTTCATAGGTGTGTACTAGGCTAATGGCTCTGGATCCTTTACAAGCCTAGCCCATAGAAGTGCCCTGACACCTACATGCCTAAAGTCATTGATCTACAAAGAGACTGAATGCTCTATCCCTTTATTCAATGTCTTATAGACTTCTGAGGGGAGATATCAGTCTTGCTGACCGCATCACTACAGACCGAAAGGTTTTGGACCTCCTACATTTCTGTAATGCAAACATCTCTTGTGATGTTCCCCCTCTGGACCAGTAATCAAGGAGCCAAAATCCTCACTACTGACACTGGAGAGGGACGTTCACTTGGAACAAAAATGGATACACACAGTATTTCCAGATGCAGCTCTCTGCATCAAGCACAATTTCCCTTAAGAGCACACAGGGATCATGCTCAGTCAGGGGTCTGTGTTTCCCTATCTCTCTCTTTTTCTCCAGGCCCCCAGTAAGACTCCCCACTGGCACAACTGTAGAGTTGAGTCCTCAGCCGAGTGTCCAAGCCAAGTCCTCCAACACCCTCTCTGTGAAACCAGTGCTCTCTACCCCAGTCCCAAGTAGCTGAATATCCCACTCTTTGAGATTTGATTTGCACACACACACACACACACACACACACACACACACACACACACACACACACACACACACACACACTCAAGCCTGGGAAAGGCTGGCACAGATTTACTCACTCTGCTACCCTTTGCCCAGACTATAATGTAGTTACTGCCACTAGACACTCCAAAGCCACTCTTGCAAGGGTACTCAATTATAATGAGTGAAATTAATATCAATACAAATTATAGTGTTTGATCAATATGGCAAGGTTCTCAGGAGTGGCCACAATGTCACCAAATAAATATAAAGTAGTCTTAAAGGTTAAAATATTCTCTAAAGGACCAGCCACAATAAGAAGTATAAATACATTTAATATTGGACACTCTAAATTGGCCCTAGGTGTGACTGCGTGTGTGTGCCTTCTGTGGAAGGTTGGGCACCGGGCTGGCAACTCGACACTGTAAAACTCCACTGCCAATCATGAGCAGACAGTTGATCTGCTGTGGTGACCCCTAACTGGGAAAAGCTGAAAGAAGAAGAAGAAGAAGAAATAATAAAAAAACATGAAAATACTAAATATCTCTTTACAATAAGCACCAGAGTTTCATTCACAGGAAATATTAAACTAACATAGATGAATAGATTCACACAGATACAGAAAAACAGTACTTAACTAATCTCACTATTTTTTCCTGACTGATCTAAATAATTTCTATTCCTTGGTTACTTACTAAAGAAAGCCAAGATGAAGTAGGTGAGTGATCCTTCTATGTCAGATTACAACAGGCTGCCTTGAGAATTCTCTCATCTAATATTAAAACATCATTTTTGTACTTGATTACAGAATTACATCACATACATCTGGTCATATGACTTCTGGTTCCCACACCAACCTCTTTATTAGCAACTGAACGAGAATCTATCACATATGTGCCAATGATACACACGCATACAGATACAGCTTTGCTAAAATCTATTGCAGTTTATGGAAGTCACAAAAAAATTTCTAACTTCCACCCTTACAGAGCAGCAATTAGTCCAGAGGGTAATACAGAAGGCTTCCCAGTACAGACTTTTTGTCTCTGCTACATTGAGACCTGTGAGATTCAATCTTTATGGCTTATACCAAGTAATTTAATTTCAAACTATTTTTCAAAGTTAGTTGAACTGAGATTAATCTCTTTTCTTCCTGTATCCTCTCTTACAATGTATTCATTTCAATAGTTACCATACACTCTGACATACTGGTACATTTCTTTTGTTGCCCAACAAGACTCACTGCTGGTACATTTTTAACATAAGCAATTTTACAAATACATTTTCAACGCAAGCACCTGTATAAATCAGTTTGATATACAAATGACATATAATATTTTTCAAAAACTCCAGATAGCTATGCTAGCATATGTTACACACCCACTGCCCTACTTCTCCTAGCATAGCTGGCAATACCTCACACCATCACATCTCTCTCCCCTTTGAGGACTCAAGCTAGTTTGTCCAGTGACCCCGGAGAAACATTGCTTGAGAGGCATGAGCCTTTCTGGGAACATATTAACTCATACCCTGTCTTAAGAACCTATCTGCATTGACATTGCTGATCCCACTACAGTGCTGTACTGTCATGTCATATGCCTGCAACCCTTAGTAACTTGGCACTTTGCTGGCTGCCTCAATTTAGCCATAGATCCCAGTCAGACTCCTCCTTCCATCTACTGCAAATACTCAGCACCAGGGTCTCACTATCATGGTAACGCTTCATTATGTCAGCATGGTAAAATTTGAGCCCCTTCCTCCTGCATAGCAGCAGCTCTACCATGTAGTTAGGATCACTGATCTTCCTTACCACTTTGAAGGGTCCCTCCCAAGCCAGGTTCTCCTGTGCCAAGCCCATTAGCTCCCTATGCCTTGTCCTGAGGTTTAGGACATATGTGGCAACAGACTGCTTGTGGGATTCACACTCACCCTCCCACTCAACATGAATCATATCCAAGGGTCCCCTTGCCCTATGCCTATACAGCTACCTAAATGGTGAAAAACGTGTGGATTCCTGAGGTAACTCTCTGTATGCAAACAGCAGGTGGGGCAATTATTTTATGGGACAAATATTTGTCCCAGTCTTTCTTAAACTGGTGTGCAAATGTCCATAGCATGGTTTTTAGTGTAGAGTTTAACCTCTCTCCAAGACAATTAGTCTGAGAGTGGTAGAGGGTGTTTTTTAGAAGCTTCACCCCACAGTGCTCCCACAGATAACCCACAGGTCTGACATGAAATTGGTACCTCTGTCAGTCAATATTTCTTTCATGAAACATACCTTTCTGAAAATTTCTAACAAAGCATTTGCCACCTTTTCTGCCTTGATGGAGGACAGAGACACTGCTTTAGGGTATCTACTAGCATAATATATTACCACCAGGATAACCTTCCTGAAAAAGCCACCTCACCAGCCTTGGCTTCCAGTGTGGGGTCTGTCTGGGTCACTTCCAGGCTAGCAGACCCACATGCCTGTCTCCAAGCCTGACTGTATACAACTGCATGCCTACAATGTACTGCATTATCAAAATCATTCCCTATCAAGACATTTGCAGGGATATCCTCAAACCCACCTACTTGCTTGCTTCCTTTTCCACCATCCCAGTAAACATGGACCATGTCCTAACAGGCATTTGGAATAGGGTCCCTCCTAATGCTCTGACTGGAATGCATTGTCCAAGCAAGTACTCCTCCTCTTTAACCATTGCAGGCTTTACAATGGTAATGTCAGAGGCTGTGTCTCTCTTAAGAGTGGCCTGTTTTCCATCCATTAAGATAGGATATAACCTCTGTAGACAGTTTGGTACCAATGTTGTCTCCAGACAACTTTACACTGGCATACTGTTATTCTCACTTGCTGGATCCCCCAACATTTATTCCCCACCTTGCTTCCATGGACATCTATATGATACATTGCCCCACTGATTATATTTAAAACATCTAGCCTTTGATCCAGGCCATGTACATGAACTAGTGGCTTCCCCTGTTATGGTGGACTCTGTTGGTGTGGTCTAGGCTGCCCAGCATGGGTTCCCTTATAACCATGTGCAGCACTGGATATCTAATTCTTGTGCAGTGATGCCCTGCTTTCTAAGTAGAGATCCCCTTTTTTCCCCAGCTCATTTGCAGAGCTACACTCCCAGTCTGCCAACTAGATTCTCATCTCCTCAGGTGAAGTGCTAAGGGCTTGTTCCCTTACCAAAAGGTCTGACAGCCTTTCAAAAGTGGTGACCTGGCATCACTACCCATCTATAAAAATAAGTGCTTAATTCATCAGTATAATCACATACACTTTAATCTGCCTTGTGTCATTGCTCATGAAACTTTTCTGTAAGCTTCAGGTGTTAACTTAAAGCATTCTAATAAACATTGTTTGACTTGATTATAAATTAAACTATCAGTATCAGACAATTTCAAAACAGCAGTTACAGCTTTACCATGAAGTACGGGGGTCAGAAACTGTACCCAGAGCCCTTGGTCAATATTATACTGTTTGCATACCTTCAAATATATGAATAAAAATCAAAATTATCACCCTCTCTAAACTGTGGAAAAAATCTACTGACTTTTGTTGCTTCGGGGGTTTGGTTATTCCTTCCCCATTACCTCCATGACCCAGATGAAGAGTCAACACCACTCTCTAATGTTGAAGCTGCTTCTCATTTTCTTCAGCCTCCAAATGCCGTAGTCTCTCATTTTCTTTTACCTCCAAACAGAACAGTTTCTCATTTATTTGGCCTCCCAATGCCACAGTATCTCTGCTGATTCTTATTCCAAATGTTTGGCCTTCAGTTCAAATCTCTTTAACTCCAGACAGAGTTTTAAGTCCTCTGAGGAAAAAGTGAACTGTCCTGTTTCTGTGGGCTGCAAATTCCCATCACCAGACTGGTTATCCTCTTGGTTGCTGGTCTGAGATGTGACTTTGGCAGAAATAATTTCCTCTTTAGTCAGGATGGCATGCACCAGTCATTTGGCTTTGCACACCATGGCAAACTGGTTCTTTGTCATCTTGCCATAATCCTCTGCTGAAATCTTTTCCTGCTTTCCCTGACTAAACTAAACAAAAACAATAAATAAAACTGTTGTGAAAATGCAACTCTGTATGTTTACCTTGGGGCTACTGAGAGTAAACACACATTTAGTGACACTGCCTACAGGCTACAGAAGTTCAATTAATACCCACACCACTGCTCAGTAATATGTAAAGTCCCCCCTTTGGGCCAGTAATCAAGGAGACTGAGTCATCACCACTGACACTGGAGAGGGACATTCACTTCACACAAAAATGGATAAGCACAGTATTTCCAGATGCAGCTCTCTGGATCAAGCACAATTTTCCTTAAGAGCACATAGGGAACATACTCAGTCCAGGGGCTGGGTTTCCCTATCTCTCTCTCTCTCCAGGCCCACAATAAGACTCCCCAATGGCACAGCTGTAAAGTTGAGTCATCTGGAGAGTGTCCATGCCAAGTCCTCCAACACCCTCTCTCTGAAACCAGTGCTCTGTGTCCCTGCTCCAAGTAGCTGACATGCACATTCTTTGAGATTTGATTCGCATAGACACACACACACACATGCACACACACACACACACACAAACACACACCTGGAAAAGGCTGCACAGATTTACTCGCTCTGCTACCCTTTGCACAGACTATAAGGTAGTTATTGCCACCAGACACTCCAAAGCCAGCTAGTCTAAGGCTCTTGCAAGGGTACCCAAATATACTGAGTGAAATTAATATCAAGACAAATGGTAGTGTTTGACCAATGCAACAAGGTTTTCAGGAGTGGCCACAGTGTCACCAAGTACATATAAGTGCTCTCAAAGATTAAAATATTCTCTAATGGTCTAGCCACAATGAGAAGTTTAAATGCAATTAATAATAAATAATAAAAGAACATGAAAATACTAAATATCTCTTTACAATAAACATCAGAGTTTCAATGACAGGAAATATTCAAATAACACAGATGAATAGATTCACACAGATACAGAAAAACAGTATAACTAATCTCACTATATTTTCCTGACTAATTTAAAGAATTTCTATTCACTGGTTACTTATTAAAGCAAGGCAAGATGAAGTAGGTGAGTGATTCTTCTATGTCAGGTTACAAAAACAGACTGCCCTGAGACTTCTGTCTCATCTGGTATCAAAACATAATTTTTGTGCTAGATTACAGAATTACATCCCATACATCTGGTCATCTGACTTCTGGTTCCAATACCACCCCATTTACTAACAAATGAACCAAAATCTAGCACGTCAATAAAACACACACATAGAGCTTTGCTAAGATCTGTTGCAGCATTTGGAAGTCAAAAACAATTTCAAACTTCTACCCTTCCACAGTAGCAATTAGATCACACCAGGAACAATACAGAAGGCTTCATAGTATAGACTTTTTGTCTCTGGCTGCTTTGAGATCTGTGAGATATAATCTTTATGGCTTATACCAAGTAATTTAATTTCAAACTATTTTCAAAGTTAGCTGGACTGAGATTAACCTCTTCTTTTCCAGTATCCTCTGTTAGAATGTATTCATTTCAACAGTTACCATACAGTCTGACATAGAGGTACATTTCTTTTTTCTGTCCAGCAGGACCCAATGTTGGTACATTTTTTTTAACACAAGCAACTTTATAAATACATTTTCAACACATGCACCTGTAGAAATCAATTTGATATACAAATGACATATAATTCTTTACAAATCTCCAGCTAACTATGCTGGCATATGTTACACATCCACTAACTTACTTTCCCTGGCTTATCTGGCAATACCTCACATTGTCACATCTCCACCAAACTAAAATCAACACTCTAAATCTTCACCATCAGATAAATAAAATATTTGTAGAGAAACAGGATTTTAACCCAGTAACCACCCATACCTCTGAAATAATCTTCCCCTGTACATTAAGCAGTGCAACTTACCATCTTCCATTAAGCATAATTTAGCTGACTGGATGGTTATCCACAAATTCAATTTGGATTCAGTGCAACTTACCATCTTCCATTAAGCATAATTCAGCTGATTGGATGGTTATCCACAAATTCAATTTGGATTGAGTGGCGTAAACCTCCTGCAGAAAGGAGCTTCAGCTTGATGAGGATACTGGCAAGACATGAATGGTTATAAGATTCAGTGGCCTTGAAATTTATATGAGTCTATGAATCTGTTAACCAGTCTCAGCTCCTGTGATGCTCCAGATTGGACATCACAAAAAGAAAACACGTTTAATGTCTTTGGTAACAACAAAAGAGTCCGTGGTAAATGATGCAGGCCCAGATTCAGCAAGGATTTCAGGAAGTTTTCAATGTTGTTAGAAGTGCCAGCTAAGGTCACTTGCAAAAAATTCAAGATATGGTACCTCAGCACTGGCTTCCAAGAAGTCAGATGGTGTATAAGTTCAGTGACTGTATACTGCATAAGATAAGATAAGGACTTGTACTTGTGTACAACCACAGATAAGACATGTGATCCCCATTGTGGGAATAAGGCAGGTAGAGGTAATAGGATAATTTGGCACATTCAAAAATAAGTGGACACGTCAAAGAGATTGGAATGTAGAGAATGCTGTAGCTCTTAAAGGAAAGTGCTGTCACACTAGCAGACAGTGTGCAATGAAAGACTGCTAGACTGCTGACACTTTAAGGTATGTTGAGAGAGAGAGTAAGAAAGTCAGGATATAGTTTCCTAGACATAAAGAGGGATTAAGGAATATGCATACCTCTCAGCTGCCCAGATTTTGCAGAATGCCCAGATCTTTGTCTTATATTTTTGATCAGTTCATCACAAAATATATGTTTTTCTCTCAAATCGAGGTCTAAAGTCAACAAATAATGACAGACATCTGAATTTCAGTTTTTATAAAATTCAGAAATACATGTTAATGTACAAGCTGTCATTCTACCAAATTTCTAGGTTTATAAGAGAGATATTTATGATTTTTCCACTCATTATATTTTAGCTTTGTCCAGATTTATTTTGCACTAAGAGTTTTAGAGTTCTGACATGTTCTATTAGCTAGAAAATCAACGGATGCATTTAAGAGAGAACTGCTCACAGAGCAGTTAGTCAGATGCTCTAAACACATATGGTATTGGTTTCAACATGGTACTTTAAGCTTCATGTTGTAAAACACAGCATTTTGCATCTGTGTTGCCCATATTAAAAGACACAGTCTGCTGCTGGTGCACTAAGTCACATGCTGGCACAGAGACTGGCACTCATGGCTCTGTCCATCATTTTTCAGACTCTGCCAATGGGCCACATTCTCAATATGCTCCAATAAATTACCCCAGTTCCATACCTCACAGCAGCCATAAGATGGATCAATTCCAAACTTGGCTAGCTAGCAGGATGGACATTGGCAGTGGTTATGCTGTGGCACCCAAAGCCTGTGTTTGAAGAATGTGATTCCTGGCAGCCAGCAGACTGGACATTGCCAAGGTTCATGCAGTGGTACTCCAGGACACTGGAAGATGTGACTGACTTACAGTAACCACTCAGAATGTGAGGCTATTGATTTCAACTCCCATGACTGTATCCCACATTTTAGCATTGCTCTCAACTGTCACTGCATCCCCTCCATCTGTGCAAGTAATAATGTCTGCATTCCTTCTACCTCATAACCTATGCAGGTATGCCGCTGATATCTGATGCACATTGTGACTGGATCATGTATTGTTTTTCGTACACTGAATGTAATTCACTATGGATCACATTATTAAGAATTGTCTGTGTCATGGTCAATATTCATGGAACAGATGCTATCCCTTTATAGGTTCATAGGTGTTTACTAGGCTAACAACCACAAGGGCCTATTTAAGCCTAGCCATGCATCCAGAATCTCTTACAAGTTCTGATCCCTTGATAAGTGTAAGCATGGGCCTGGGAGATGAAACATTTACAGGTTACCTGTGTCCATTATAGACATATGTGCCAAACCAGGGGTGAATTTCTGTTTTTCCATCCAAATGTCCAAGGTGCAATTGAAACGGGTTAGGAAGGAAATCTGCTTCACATGGATTGGGAGCCTGCTCCATAGACAGGGTAGCCTCTGGGATACATACCTATCTCTCCAGCAAGTTCTATTTATATCACAGACAAGGTACAAGTCTTTAGAATGGGTAATGCTGGTGCTCTTTGTTTTGTGGATAAGCAGGAGGTTCATCAGAGAATGGGGTCTGATAATGTCCTGTATGCCAGGCATAGATATCCCCTCAAAAGCCAGTAGGAGACAAACTACAGGCATATGGCCTTGAGGCCGTCTGCATAGGACATTTTACTTGCACCCTATATTCTTTTACTGAGGAAACTCTGCAGGCATTCCAATTGTTGGATATGCCTAGTTAGGTTCATACAAAAGTGGGCGTTGATAGGTCTGCTGAATGCCAAATACAGTGGAAGAATGAATTCCTTGGACTTAGATGCGATACCATTGTTTATAAGTTGCGCAACATAGAATGATTTCCTCACCACTGTAGACACGTTATAGTCAAAGGCTCGATTACTATCTATGTGTGTCCCTTAACTACTGGGTCAACTCTAAGGGGTGTGTTGTCAATATGATATTTACCAGGGATGGATGACTTCCCAAAGGATATTATTATGCATGTTTTGGCATTTTGTTTTAGTCCATGGCTCTGACACCAGTTGTTTGTTTGTGTCAGCCCCTCTTGGAGAACATGTGTGCAGTGTGAGATTAAATAACAGCTGCTAATTTGCAAATATCTGCAAATTTCATCAGCCAGAGAACACTTGACATTGAAAAACAAATCTCAAATGGCTACAGGTACACTGAGGTGCCAGAACTGCAACAATAAGAATAGAATGAGGCACCAAAGTTACACACTGAAAACTATCCACAGTAACTTTATTTAGAAAAAAGAACAGTAGGTGAGCGCTTTCACAACTCAGTGTTGCTTCATCAGACAATGTTAATGCAGACCATGCTTGGTTAAATACTTAAGCAATCAGTGTGGTTTCAACTATTTAAAGCAATACAGTCAAATAATTTAACAATTAAAACTATTAGTACAAGCTTATGCAAACTAAGTGTTTAAAACCAACCTTAAAATACATGTCTCTCTATGAAAACCATCATTGATGACCATAATATATGTAAGAGTATAAAAAATGTATATAATATAAAAATATGTCCTATATAAAATCTTAAATATATATATAAATAAATGCAAGAGATTGATGAACCATAGTACCACATTAAAACCTAGAAATTAATGTTTAAGACGTCTTGCTTTAAGGCAAGGGACTAGTGAAGTGCAGCCATTTAAGCCCGGATATCTATCTGCATTCAGCTTGATAATCCATTTCTGTTCTAACTCTTCCGTATAGTTTTCTATGTCCCCACCTCTATTTGTCCTTAATACTTGTTGTAAAACCAAAAATTTGAAGCAGTGAGTACTGTTTGTATTTAAAATATGATTTGCTGGGGCATTAGACTGTTTCAAATTTCGAATATCCCTTGCATGTTCTAATATTCTATCTCTGAAAGTTCTGTTTGTTTTTCCTACATAATAGGCATGACATGCTTGACAAAAACTAAAATAAATAACATCTGTACTCTTACAATCATAGCATTTCTTAGTATATAACCTAAAATGTTTCATTGGATGAATATATTCATTTTTAGTATAAATGTACTGACAGGCTGCGCAATTCCTACATGGAAAAGTGCCTTGTCTGTTGGAGAGGTTTTTTCTATGGGGTTGATGTTCTTTATTACAAAGATGTTGCTTCAATGACACGTTGTTCTTGAAACTAAAACTTGGTGTGTCACCGATCATGGGGACAAGGTCTGGTATTTCCTGTAATAAGTGCCAGTTCTTTTTAATGATATCTGTATACTAATTGATATCACTTGCAAATCGAAAAACTACTCTAAACTTATTCCTATCAATATCTCTATTGCCAGACGTTCTCATATCAGTTTGAGAGCTCATGTAAGGCTTACATCTTGTTGATCTAACTTTCCATGCCTCTGTTATCACATTCGTGATTTCTGAACTTGAGTAGCCTCTTTGCTCAAATTCACTGTGTAATTTATCCAGTGCCCCTGCAGCCTCTTCATCATTGTTATGTAGGCGTAAAATTCTAAAGACTTGTCCTTTAAGAACATTTCTAGAAATGTGTCTTGGGTGCATACTAGATTTATGAAGACAAGCATTGGTCCTAGTAGGTTTGTAGTAAATACTAGTTTTCAGCTGTTTTAAATTAGTTTTAGTTACACTTATATCTAAAAAGTCAATGGAGGTGTCAAAAGATGTAAAAGAAAATTTCAAAAATTCTGTTGTACTGTGTAAATAATCTACAAAATTACTGATATTGGAACCATGTCCTCTCCACAAAATAAAAACATCATCCACGAAACGTACATACCAAAGGATACAATCATAATAAGGATTCAAGTCCGATAAAACATACTCTTCTTCCCATCTTACTAATGATAGATTGGCGTAGCTGTTGGCACATGACGTGCCCATTGCTACACCATTCATCTGTAGAAAGAACTCATCTTGGAAAGTAACATTATTTTCAAGTATAATCTATAGTAGGCTACAGACTAACAAAATCTTATTTGGTATAAGCTTCCTGTCTGTGTTAAGGAACTCTCTTACTTTATCAATTCCCCATGCATTCAGGATGCTCGTAAAAAGGGATTCAATATCCATAATAAGGAATACAAATGCTTCATCATCATTAATAGTTTCCATTCTATCATGTAGATGCTGTAAAAACATGTTTGTATCTCTAAGAATAGTATGACAGCTGTTTAAGAACTCATGTAAAATTCCCTCTACATAAATCGATAAGGGCTCAATACACCAACCTGCTCCTGATACAATGGGATGCATAGGAGGGGCAGTGATGTGTTTATGGATTTTGGGTAGGCCATATATTCTAGGAATTAAAGGTTTCTGTACCAAAAAATAATTAAACAAAGGTTCATCAATTAATCCCGTAATCAATAGATCAAATACTAAAAAAGACACCTTGTCAATAATGGCAGTTACAGCTGCTTTAGTTAATATCTGGTAGATACGGTCATCTAATAACAAGGCATTCATCTGACTAATATACAGATCTTTATCCATTAAAACAATTTTGCCACCTTTGTCAGCCTGCTTTATAACAAGGGAATTCAGATTCTGTAATTCATTCAAAGCCCTGTATTCTGGTGCAGTAAGGTTATAAAAGGTGCAACCATTAAAATCAGTGGTATACATTTCTTTAAAAGCATGCTCACAAATGTCCACAAATCTTTGTATACCTGGAGGAGTAGGAGGTATATAGGTACTAGGTTTTTTATATACATTAATGTTTACATCATTATTGTTAGGAAAAATACACTTTAAACGTAAATTTCTACCTAGTAATTTTATATCTGTTATCACTTCTGTTAAATCTGCCTTTCTGGCAGGGATAAAGGATAGACCTTTATTCATTAAGTCACACTGTTCATTGGTTATTGGAAAGGAGGAAATGTTCACAATAAGATTATTTACATTCTCCTGTTTTTCGAAAAATGCACAGTTCTGTCCACATGGTGTTCCCTTGTTGTGTTCACTATGGTTGGGTTGCTTTTGACCCGACCTCTGAATGGAAGAGCTGTCTTCAGAGTAAACTCTCCCACTTTCGGATTGTCTAAAAAAACGCTAATATCTTTAGCGTTAACTTGTACACTGTTTATAGGACTCTTACCTGCGTTGTTAGCGTTTCTTTGCTCTTCGTTCTGCTGTTTCTTTTCTGCATTTGATGTGGATGTGTCTCCTTAGACAGCTAGAACAGACGATGTAATCTTGGGGGCAGAAGTACTAGTGCTAACACTTTCCTTTGTATGTGTAGCTGTAGCTGCCATATTTGCATTCAAATTATTAGCGCGAAAACCGGAAGTGGAAGGCTGTGTTCCAATGTTTAGTGTCCTACTACTCTCTGCATTTGTAGTGGCAGGATTCTGAGTGGTGGTTCTATTTATAGAGTCCCTTGGCCATGAGAATACATTATTATTTTTAAAATCGAGTTTGTCTCTGTTCAATTTATTTAGTTTAATATTTTGAAGCTTCCTTTCATAAGCGCTAATATTTTCATGTAACTGGCCCATTTTATTCAAAGTAATGGCAGTAGAAAAAGTTTCAGATATTCTGTTTTCTAGAGTTACAATTTCTGTTTTTAATTCAGTCTCAAGTGGTGAAAAAAACTCTATAAGAAGCTCCATTTATTTGGAACTAAAAGACAAATTCAATTCTTGCCACTTACGTAACAGTTCAGGATATGCATTTCCATATGTGGGCATATTTAGTATGTGCAAACCACGAGGAATTACTTTTGCTTCCAATGAAGCTTGCAAATGCAGTCTCTGCCATTGTAGTCTTTTATATTTATATAGAAGGTTTTCCAACCCCCTGTATTGCACCTGAAATTCAAGCATCTCTTCCATGCCACTGTTACGTAAGTGGCAAGAATTGAATTTGTCTTTTAGTTCCAAATATATTGAGCTTCTTATAGAGTTTTTTCACCACTTGAGACTGAATTAAAAACAGAAATTTAACTCTAGAAAACAGGATATCTGAAACTTTTTCTACTGCCATTACTTTGAATAAAATGGGCCAGTTACATGAAAATATTAGCGCTTATGAAAGGAAGCTTCAAAATATTAAACTAAATAAATTGAACAGAGACAAATTCGATTTTAAAAATAATAATGTATTCTCATGGCCAAGGGACTCTATAAATAGAACCACCACTCAGAATCCTGCCACTATGAATGCAGAGAGTAGTAGGACACTAAACATTGGAACACACCCTTCCACTTCCGGTTTTCGCGCTAATAATTTGAATGCAAATATGGCAGCTACAGCTACACATACAAAGGAAAGTGTTAGCACTAGTACTTCTGCCCACAAGATTACATTGTCTGTTTTAGCTGTCTACGGAGACACATCCACATCAAATGCAGAAAAGAAACAGCAGAACAAAGAGCAAAGAAACGCTAACAACGCAGGTAAGAGTCCTATAAACAGTGTACAAGTTAATGCTAAAGATATTAGCGTTTTTTTAGACAATCCGAAAGTGGGAGAGTTTACTCTGAAGACAGCTCTTCCATTCAGAGGTTGGGTCATAAGCAACCCAACCATGGTGAACACAACAAGGGAACACCATGTGGACAGAACTGTGCATTTTTCGAAAAACAGGAGAATGTAAATAATCTTATTGTGAACATTTCCTCCTTTCCAATAACCAATGAACAGTGTGACTTATTGAATAAAGGTCTATCCTTTATCCCTGCCAGAAAGGTAGATTTAACAGAAATGATAACAGATATAAAATTACTAGGTAGAAATTTACGTTTAAAGTGTATTTTTCCTAACAATAATGATGTAAACATTAATGTATATAAAAAACCTAGTACCTATATACCTCCTACTCCTCCAGGTATACAAAGATTTGTGGACATTTGTGAGCATGCTTTTAAAGAAATATATACCACTGATTTTAATGGTTGCACCTTTTATAACCTTACTGCACCAGAATACAGGGCTTTGAATGAATTACAGAATCTGAATTCCCTTGTTATAAAGCAGGCTGACAAAGGTGGTAAAATTGTTTTAATGGATAAAGATCTGTATATTAGTCAGATGAATGCCTTGTTATTAGATGACCGTATCTACCAGATATTAACTAAAGCAGCTGTAACTGCCATTATTGACAAGGTGTCTTTTTTAGTATTTGATCTATTGATTACAGGATTAATTGATGAACCTTTGTTTAATTATTTTTTGGTACAGAAACCTTTAATTCCTAGGATATATGGCCTACCCAAAATCCATAAACACATCACTGCCCCTCCTATGCATCCCATTGTATCAGGAGCAGGTTGGTGTATTGAGCCCTTATCGATTTATGTAGAGGGTATTTTACATGAGTTCTTAAACAGCTGTCATATTATTCTTAGAGATACAAACATGTTTTTACAGCGTCTACATGATAGAATGGAAACTATTAATGATGATGAAGCATTTGTATTCCTTACTATGGATATTTAATCCCTTTTTACGAGCATCCCGAATGCATGGGGAATTGATAAAGTAAGAGAGTTCCTTAACACAGACAGGAAGCTTATACCAAATAAGATTTTGTTAGTCTGTAGCCTACTAGAGATTATACTTGAAAATAATGTTACTTTCCAAGATGAGTTCTTTCTACAGATGAATGGTGTAGCAATGGGCACGTCATGTGCCAACAGCTACGCCAATCTATCATTAGTAAGATGGGAAGAAGAGTATGTTTTATCGGTCTTGAATCCTTATTATGATTGTATCCTTTGGTATGTACGTTTCGTGGATGATGTTTTTATTTTGTGGAGAGGACATGGTTCCAATATCAGTAATTTTGTAGATTATTTACACAGTACAACAGAATTTTTGAAATTTTCTTTTACATCTTCTGACACCTCCATTGACTTTTTAGATGTAAGTGTAACTAAAACTAATTTAAAACAGTTGAAAACTAGTATTTACTACAAACCTACTAGGACCAATGCTTGTCTTCATAAATCTAGTATGCACCCGAGACACATTTCTAGAAATGTTCTTAAAGGACAAGTCTTTAGAACTTTACGCCTACATAACAATGATGAAGAGGCTGCAGGGGCACTGGATAAATTACACAGTGAATTTGAGCAAAGAGGCTACTCAAGTTCAGAAATCACGAATGTGATAACAGAGGCATGGAATGTTAGATCAACAAGATGTAAGCCTTACATGAGCTCTCAAACTGATATGAGAACGTCTGGCAATAGAGATATTGATAGGAATAAGTTTAGAGTAGTTTTTCGATTTGCAAGTGATATCAATAAGTATACAGATATCATTAAGAAGAACTGGCACTTATTACAGGAAATACCAGACCTTGTCCCCATGATCGGTGACACACCAAGTTTTAGTTTCAAGAACAACGTGTCATTGAAGCAACATCTTTGTAATAAAGAACATCAACCCCATAGAAAAAACCTCTCCAACAGACAAGGCACTTTTCCATGTAGGAATTGTGCAGCCTGTCAGTACATGTATACTAAAAATGAATATATTCATCTAATGAAACATTTTAGGTTATATACTAAGAAATACTATGATTGTAAGAGTACAGATGTTATTATTTTAGTTTTTGTCAAGCATGTCATGCCTATTACGTAGGAAAAACAAACTGAACTTTCAAAGACAGAATATTAGAACATGCAAGGGATATACGAAATTTGAAACAGTCTAATTCCCTAGCAAATCATATTTTAAATACAAACAGTACTCACTGCTTCAAATTTTTGGTTTTACAACAAGTATTAAGGACAAATAGAGGTGAGGACATAGAAAACTATATGGAAGAGCTAGAACAGAAATGGATTATCAAGCTGAATGCAGATAGATATCCAGGGTTAAATGGCTGTACTTCACTAGTCCCTTGCCTTAAAGCAAGACGTCTTAAACATTAATTTCTATGTTTTAATGTGGTATTATGGTTCATCAAGCTCTTGCATTTATTTATATATATATTTAAGATTTTATATAGGACATATTTTTATATTATATACATTTTTTATACTTTTACATATATTATGGTCAACAATGATGGTTTTCATAGAGAGACATGTATTTTAAGGTTGGTTTTAAACACTTAGTTTGCATAAGCTTGTACTAATAGTGTCTAATTGTTAAATTATTTTGACTGTATTGCTTTAAATGGTTGAAACCATACTGATTGCTTAAGTATTTAACCAAGCATGGTCTGCATTAACATTGTCTGATGAAGCAACATTGAGTTGTGAAAGCGCTCACCTACTGTTCTTTTTTCTAAATAAAGTTACTGTGGATAGTTTTCAGTGTGTAACTTTGGTGCCTCATTCTAACACTTGACATTGGCTTTGACTTCTGAGAAGTAAATACCAAAAAGGAGTGGTCCAAGGACTGATCCCTGAGGGACTCCAATTGTGACTAACCTCTTTGTAGAGGTGGACTCCCCAATTTTAACTTCCCTGGTCCTGTGTGTGAGCCACTTGGGTATCCACTAGGTGACATACAGGTTTGTACCTAACCTCTTGAGTTTGTCAACAATGTCAGATTGGGGTATTGTGTCAAATGCCTTGGCCAGGTCAATGTAGGCAGTGTGAACGATTTTGCCCTCATCCATTGTTTTGGTGACCTTCTCAAAAAAGTCCACCAGTATGAGTAGGTATGATCTGCCCTTGATGAAACCAAACTGGGTTGGGTCCAGTGTCTGAAGGTTTACTATATCTCTACTGATCATCTCCATGATAATTATTTCCATGGCTTTACATATAAGACTAGTGAGACTTATGGGTCTGCAGTTTCCAGGGTCTGTAGATGGCTCACCTTTAGCAGTAATGCAATGCACTGAACACATTGCTGCTTTGGCTGTGGCTTCACTGTTCCACTGTCTAACTCTGTATAACCTGCCTACCCTGATAATGATGCTACATTGCATATGGCATGTCCTGTCATGGTGTTATATATCTGATTTTCCTATTTCTGTAAGACCATGTTATGTAGTGTAACACACAATACAAAATATCTTCTGCATATGCAAAGACTATACTGAAATGCTGTGATTGGGGGGCAGGGGGATCTACCCTTCATAAGTCTAAATTTCACAATGTTTCTGATTTCAGTATGGCTCATGTTTTATGTTTGGGAATCATCAACTGTGATCCAAAGACATATACAACATTGCCTGCAAATCACAAAGTACGACATTACATACGTCTTGCTGTCAGCATGCATGGTAGCTGTCTGTATAGGACATTCTGCATGTGCATCTATCAACTAAGAAAACCTGTGTGATATGCCCTCACAAGATCCATTGGTAGAGGTCAGATGTGTACCAAGTGTTTGAGTTGTGTTAAGTAGCAGTTCAGGGACAGGAAGTCCTTCCTTTTTATGTGTCCCTGTGCATTTGGACCAGATAGGACTTTAATAGCAATATGGATACTGTCTATTGCATCAAGGAAATCAGAGATGTGTGGAGTCTTAAAATGCAAGCATGGTCTTAGTTCTCTTCTCTGATGCCTTTAAGAAGCATTCACTTTTCCATATGTTTCAGCAAAAGTCCAAGGAAATGGTTAGGAATTTATGTTGCAGAAGCCTATGAAATAACCAACATCCCCATGGTTTACTGGTGGATCTCTGTGGCAAGGATGATCAGTGTGACACATATCACTGTATCCACATGAATGAAATACCACTCCTAGCCTTCAAACCCCTCCTGGGTGACAGAGTTCAACTATGTCTCATCCTTTTTTAATTTCTCCAAGTCTTTTGGGTTTCTAATGCCATGACAGGAATGGACCCCATTCCTAAACCAAAGTATGATTAAAGTTCATGAAATTAGTATTGTTTCAATCCTTGATGTTAGCCAAAAGTATTCTTTGCAGCACCTGCGATGTGTCCAGCAATGACTCTTTCTGCAATTCATATGGAGTTACATGCATAGATAACATATGATTGTAATTTTTTTTTATAAGACCTGTTGTCCCTACTACTACTAGAACTATCTGGGTATCCTTCTTCCACATTGCCCTCATTTCTGCCTGCAAATCCTGGTATTTTATTACTTTGTGTCATTCTGTATGTAAGACACTTTAGTCACTGGGTATAACAATTTCAATAATCAATGCTACCTTTTTCTTCTTTTTCTGGACTACTATATCTGTTTTTCTTGCATCTATTTTTGGAACTGTTGGTAGTGGGTGATCCTATGTGATACAGACTTCATTGTTTTCTGTGATGCTTTGTGTATCATGTTTCCATGTTTTTCAGCCACTTCAATACCTCACTATTTTTCTTCTTATTAACACTCTTCTTTTCTTGCATCATCCAGCTTGATTCAATCCCTTCTCCCCCCCTTCTATTCTCTCTCTTACCTTCTATCCTCCTTCTTCCATCTATTCTTCTTAAATTTTTCTTTTTTTTTTTCTTATCAATATTTTTTCCTAACTTATAACTATAAAACTTCACTTTTCTCTCCTTCTTCTTCACACTTGTACTTAAATAACCACTTCTGTACTTAAATAATTACCTTTTCTAAACTTCCTGGTATTTGTTTTGCATCACTGCTTCTTTACTTGTGACTTTATATGCACTTATACTTATTATAACCATGATATTATTGTTATTTTTTTGTTTTTTGTGTTTTAGTAGATGTAGTAGACTTTTCTCCTCTTTCTCCGGCTGAAATGGATTCTGTATCCAGCTGCTGACACAGCAGTTAACAAATGTAAAATAAATAATGTTTGCACAATCCCCAATGCCATTAGTACATCACAACCAGCTACAAGGTGTGCGACTGTTTCCAATTCTGTTTTACAAAACCTACATTTGTCTGTTTCTTCCACATGCTCAATGGACTTTGTAAACCAACGTGTACATAGCCCACTATCTTGGGCTGCCAATATTAACCTTTCATCTTTTGGTTTGAATTCACCTCTCCTTAACCATTTCTGCACTCTATCCTGATTAACATGAGGTTCTTACAGGAGTTTTCTATACTTGCAGCTATATTTATGTATTTTCTACATTTCTTGCCTTCTCATCTGATTGTTTACCTTATATTCTTTCTTTTGTTTTTTGGCACATAAAGTTGTTGCCTGATTTTTATCTACTGGTTTGACTTCTATTCTGCTTTACACTTATATGCTTCTGCTGGACTAAGAAGGGAAGTCATCTTAGACTTATTCAACTCATGTTTCAAAACTTTTCGCTATATTTGGGTCTTGTGAGGTCAACAGATATGTATGCAGTCCCACAATTGTAGATTTATACATATAATCAATTTCAAGGAGGTCCATATCTCCCTCAGCATGGGGAATATATAATCTTGGCATGCAATTTGTTTCTTTCGGCTTTTCCTGGTTAGGAGTTGCCACAGCGGAACTCCGGTCCGCTAATGATTGGCAGTAGATTTTAACATGCTGGCTTGCCGGGCCTAATGTACAACCTTCAATGAAGGAACGCCCATTCACGCATGTCACCACACAGAAGACTCTCTAACTGAGAGTCGAACGGGCAACGTCTAACTGTGAGGTGACAATGCTACCGCAGCAATCTTGGTATGCAATGATTTTTAAAAATTATTTGATAAGCATGAAGCATCCTTCTTGTTTTCCTGTCTAATCTGTCCAACACCTTTATGGGTAATCAGTCACTCCAAAACTGTAAGTTAACAGAGGAAGAGCAAATTGGTTTATAGCTTGAATTTTGATCCTAGATGTCAATGCTGTTTTCAGGATTAATTTAAGTTTTCTACAATACTCTTTACTAAGCTTTATTCACATTTGTTCATGTTTTATTGCTGATTCTTCATAAATTCCCAAATATTTATACACTCCATCTTGCTCAACTTCTTTTATATCACATTCTTGTCACAAACTGATGTTTTCTTGGTGCTGCAGCTTTCCTTCTTTAAAGGCTGCTTTTGCACATTTATTAAGACCAAATGACATTCTTATATCATCTGAAAAAGTTATGACTACTTGCAGTTGTGCATTCAGGTCCTCATCTGATGAGCTATACAGTTTTAAATCATCGGCAAAGAGAAGATGAGAAGTCTTTACACTTTGTTGCTTTCTGGGAGTCAAATTATAGCCATGGCCTACTTTGTTAAGCAGACAGCTTAATGGTTTAAGGACAAGGCAAAGGAGCACAGTGATAGATAGTCACCTTGGAATATCCTCCTTTGGATTTTTATCCCTGGGATAATAATTTGTCCTTTGTCATGACTTAATGACAAAGTGGTTTACCACTGTTTCATGGTCTCTGTGATGAAGTTTATCAGCGTAGGGTGTATCGTATACATTTTTAAGCATTCTTTTATCCATGAATGTGGGATACTGTCAAATGCTTTTTTGTAGTCAATCCAGGCCATACTTAAGATTCTTCCCCTTTTTACTGTTCTCCACTATGACTTTATTTAACAACAAATGATCCTTTGTTCCATATGACTTTCTTTTATTGCCCTTTTGTTGTATTGCCATAACTGAGTTTTCTTCTAAATTACTATAAACTCTGTCAGCATCAATTCCAGTGTATAGTTTATACGTTGTCAGAAGGCAAGTTATTGGTCTATAATTTTTAAGGTAGCTTGCAGGTTCACTCTTAAGTAGGAGCATTGTTTTTCCTGTTGTTAGCCAGGTTGGTGTCTGCTCAAGGTGCACATATAAATAGTTCTTACTTATGGCTAAATCTTCGTGCAAATATGTTAATACTTTTAACCAGAAGTTAGGTACTGCATCTGGGTCTGGGATTTTCCAATTACAGGCTTTTCTTAACTTTGTTTCAATCTCTCTGGTTGTTACTTCATCCCATTTCATATCCTGTACCTTTGAACTTCTTATTATTTCTTGTACTTCTATCCATTTAGCATCTTTGTTATGTTCCACAGGATCTTCATAAATCCTGATCTGTTATAGTTCTGTGCATTGCTTTTATCATGTCTATCTTTCTAAGTAATTTTGTTGATCTGTTCCCTCTTCTATACTCTTCTAACAGTGACACTTCTTGTCTTAACTGCTTTATAGTTTTCTCTATTCGATACTTCCATGATGGTATTCAATTTCTCCCCTTCCTTTCCATCACTACCCTGTGTTCTTGTGGTAGAATTTTACCTGTTATGACTTTAGCTGCACAGCATACCTCTAAACCATACTGAACCTCTTGGTTTTCCCTGTTTTTTGAGGTCCAAATAATGGGGTGCCACAATTCTCGATTGACACCCCTTAATTTCCGAATATACTGGCTTTTTTTTTTTGTTTAATTTAAATTGCGGCATTTTTTTGGGACTGAAGTCATCATGCAGAGGCATGTGCAGTGACATCAGCGTCATCCAGCCTGTAGGAATTCAGCTGAGGGCTGAGGGGGGTGGGACAGATGATGAGAAGCCTGACAGCATGAACTGAGATGAGAATGAATGAGCCTGAACTACACTTCAGTTATGAATGAGAAGCTAACAGCTTGCACTAATGAATGAGAAGCATCGTCTTCTAGGTAAAGAAGATAGAACAACTCATGTTTGTTGGGGTCATAGTAGATGTAGCCTGCCAGGAATGCACACCATTTGAACTGCATCTTATTATGTGAGGTCCACTGCTTGCTCTGTATTTGTTATTAGTGAGGGCCGCTGCTCGCTCTGCATTTGTTATTAGTGAGGTCCACTGCTGCTTACTCTGCATTTGTTATTAGTGAGGTGAGGTCTGCTGCTTGCTTTGCAGTTGTTATTAGTTAGGTCTGCTGCTTGCTCTGCATTTGATATTATTATGCCTTTGCCATTTAACTATGCCTTTGTTAGTGCTTTGAATTTTTTATAGTGATGCCTCTGCCATGTAGACAAAAACAGCTTCACAAACCATTTGCAAAAGTCATGCATATCAGCATGCAACTATATAATAATCACACTACTGTACCATCATACAACATGGTAGCTTGCATGTGTTAGACAAATGTGCAGTTTAAAGTTTGAAGTTTGCAAACCTTATTATATCTCAGTATAACTTCAGCTACCTTGCCCATCTGTAAGTGGCTTAACAATTTTACATGGGTGGATGTGGGAGATTATTATCAACACTTTTTTATTTCAAGGCATACAGAGAAATTACATGAACTTAAATTCTCTTTTTTTGCAGAGAAGTACGTTGTTAAACAGTGGGAGTAACAGATGATCACAGGGATTATGAATCTATAAATAACAAACAAAAAGTTGCCTCCTGGAATCTTTCCTCACATTCACATTTACAAAAAGTGAAATCAATGTGAACAGGATACTCAGTTTTGTTAACATACCCTGGTGCAATGCTGCAGTGTAAAATGATGTATTTATATATTCCTTAACTGAGTTACATTTATTAGTGAGGTCCGCTGCTTCCTCTGCATTTGTTATTATTATTAGTGAGGTCCGCTGCTTGCTCTGCAGTTGTTATTATTGTTAGTGAGGTCCGCTGCTTGTTCTGCATTTGTTATTATTGTTAGTGAGGTCTGCTGCTAGTTCTGCATTTGTTATTAGTGAAGTCCACTGCTTGGTCCGCATTTATTATTAGTGAGGTCTGCTGGTTGTGTAAAATGTCCCATAGCTATACCTGGTGGTTAGAATTACTCAGGTTCAACCCTGTACCTTAGATACAAGAAGCAAGAGCCTGAGTTCCCTAACCATACCACCACTTCTGATTGAAGGAGTTATAGCTCTCAACTGTACACATTTTTACATAATGTCTAGAATGTGTTTGGCTCATACTTTTGGTCTGTTTCTCTTAAAATTTGGATGGTGCAGCAGAAGTGTTGTTGTCTCACAGTAAGAGGTTCACTGGTTCGATTCTTGTCTGAAGTGCCTTCTGTGTTGAAGAGTTACAGCTCTCAAATGTACAAATTTTCACATAATGTCTGGAATGTGTTTGGCTCATACTTCAGGTCTGTTCCTCTTAAAATTTGGATTTGGCAGTGATAGTGTTGTTGCCTCACAGTAAGAGGTTCTCTGATTTGATTCTTTGCTGACATGCCTTCTGTGTAGAGTCAGCATGTCCTCCCTGTCTTTGTGTGGGTTTCCTCTGGGTGCTCTGTTTTTTTCCGACAATACAAAGATATGGGTCAACAGCATTTCTCCCCAGGCCTCTGCTGAAAATTAGCTTTGTTCCAAGTCAGACTTTCCCAGTAAACAAATGTTAAAAAATATAAATTTTATTTTATTCTGGCAAATCAGTGAGAACTGAATTCACTAAATAATGATAGCCATTTAAGTTTGTCTTCCTATCTTTTAGGAAATACACGATAGCACATTTTATTCTAGCAACTTTCTAAGATTATACAAGCAATGTTTAAAATGTATCCCTGGTTTTGGGCTTTTATCCCCCCAAATAAATTTTGGCTTTTTCCTGATTGTTTGTGCTGCATAGTTCTTCAGGGAAAGAGAAGTTTAGTGCTGCTTATGCAAAGCCTACTTGTATTGTTAGTAGCACAACAGGTAGTATACTTGCTTTTGCTGCAGGAGGCTGTGGGTTCTACTCCTATAAGTCTGTAGATGAATTGCTGATACGGTACTGTGTTTATACTTTTAAAGGGGGTGGACGCTGCAGTCCTGAGAATGTCCTCCTTTGGCGGAGATACCTATTAACTATGAACCTTTTATCAGTTTGCCATCCATTCCCTATTGAAATATTACTAGCTTATCATTTTTTAATGTAATATAGGCAATTTATTCAAGGGCAACAGGCACTTTATTTCTAGACAAAACAATGAAATATAAAGTTGTTTGCTAGCAGCAACCTAGTTATAGATCTCTTTACCATGGAATTTTGATGACTTTTACTTCTGCAGAGATTGTGCATATTTACTGATACTGGTGGATTTTAGAAGTTTGAGTACACTTTTATGATGGAAATATTCTGAAATGGGCAGTTTTGTCATTATTGGTTCATGCATTTTGTTTCATTGCTTACTGGAAAAAATGTTCAAACAATAAATTTAATATGCGCTTTAACAAGTGTGCTGTATTATGCAAGGAATATAATTTAATAAAGTCAGGAATGTGTATCAAAGAACACATGCATGTTTCTTGTTTTGTGTACAAGGGACCTATGATTTGAAAACAGTCCAAAGGTAATTTTTATCCACCACTGGCCAGATGCATTTTCTTTGGATGTGGGTTTCAATGCTGTTTCAATGAATGTGAGTTTCAAGGGCAGAGAAGTTTTAATGCTGTCTATTTTCATTGTGAGACTGTATTGCTTTGTTTTGCAGATGTCTATTAGTGTTTGTGCTATAAAATGTAAAATAAAATCCAAATAATCATTGTAAAAATAAAGCAGAATGGACTTTAGTGTTTATGGTAAATGGGGCGAAATAGCCAGGTAATGGGACACTGGAATGGCAGCCAGGCTGCAGGGGGACTCTGTGGCCATATTTTGGTTGTCTGCGACAGAAAAATCACCAAGGCTAATGCTGTATATCAAATTGCTGGAGAAATGGTGCTGGTAATCTTGTCCTCAAAAAACGTGTCAAAAATCCCTTTAAAATAAGGAAATTTTAATGTCTTCTGTTTAAAAGAAAAAGAATAAAAGTCCCTTGATATAACAAACGATAAACACTTTTGAAGTAATCTTCATCAGATTGTGATAAAAACAGGACATCCTTTCATTTTTATAAAAACTTTAATGCTCAATTAACCAATCCTGGCTTGTGCATTCCAGTTTCATCCAATGAATTGTCGTGCTTTTTCACCCTATTTCAAGCATTCAGGACCAATGAAAGTCTCTTATTAATAACACACCTCCAAGATCATAATGGGTGTGTTTCTTTTCTAATATGCTAATTAACTAGAGATATCAGCAAATGAAGTATATACAAATGTATATCGGTATAAGTATTCAGAACCAATGAGAATCTCCTGTTAATGACACACCTTCTAAATCATGATAGGTGAATTTCTTTTCTAAAATGCAAATTGGCTAAGAGTGTCAACAAATGAAATTACACAATAATCTATCTTAACCAACCACAGTCGCATATACTCATATTCATCAGGATAATATCACTTACTTCCATTTGTAAACAAGTGTTATTCCTTTTATTTAATAAAATTAGTGTACATAACTTCGCATGGGGTAAATATCTTTCTTTGCCCTGTGCCAGAAGATTTTCCCATATCACTTAATTATATTACATTCGCTGCTCTTGAAAGAGCGTCCTTAGGATAAATAGATTGTAACTTCATATTTCTTATAACCAGACTAAGTGTCAAACGGAAAGGGAGTTTGAGAATCTTATAATGTCAGCTAATATAAATTTTGTATTATGTTTACGAATAATCTCGGCTCATAAGAAATAGCATGAAAAGTCTAATAAAATGTGTCCATTCACCATCTCATGCAGATTTGGACTGCCATATATGCTGTAGCATGAATTTAAATTACAGCATATGGAGATGTTCAAAGTTCATAATAATATCCAATTGAAGAGATCGCTGGTTTTGTTAAAACATTTCAACCAATTCCATCATTTCCGTTTCCATACAATGAATTGTGAGCAATTACCATTGCAATCTGCTCACTTTCATAAAGAAGTCAAATGTATGAATTCCATGTGTCAAGCGTCTATTCATGCTTGTCATACGAAAAAAGATTTTAATAATTTCACTTATTAAAGAGGAAGTATATGTCTTAAAAGGATCGCCTTCGAAGCTTTATGGCTTCTGCAAAATAGCTGAATAATCAGACAAATCAAAGCCGTGGCTTCGCTGTTCTTAAGAATGTTAGTACCCACTGATCTTAAAGATTTTTAATATTTTTCATAGGATTATCTGCTCAAGCTTGGCCACTGGCAAGATAGTTAGCTTTCACATGATAGATATTAGAAAAAAACGCATAGTGATTCATTAATTTGCAACATATTCTCACTTTTTGTTCATAAAAGCGGGAATGTGAAGTAAAAAATATAGGGTAAATAATACTGCAACACAGCAGTATTTGAACTATCCCATCTCATCATATTTCCGTTCATCACCTTTTCTGCAGTATTGCGTTTTTGCAATCACTTCATTTAATTCCTTTACAATCTTCTTTCTTACACAAAATGGTATTAATGCAGGTGTTGCTTTTTGGTCCACACTTGATTAACATCATTTACCTGTGTGTTTATATACAGCGTTTAATTGCAATGAGATGAGTGGATCTAATACAAAAACCAACTTTTGCTCTAGATGAAGACTTTGATCCAAGTTCTTTTTGATATTATATACGGACCCTAGGGTTGATGTACAGAGACCATATCAACCCAGTATTCATCATTGTAAGTATAATGTAGTTTATATCTTATTGATTTCACCTGATGATGTAATGCTCATCACGTTAAATCAAAATAAGAATCATTTTATGTATATCTGGCATCTATACGGGCATACATCAGAAGTCCCTTCTTCTCAGATGAATGTCTTGTTGATTTATTGATTTATGGTGGGTCTTCTCATCTTCAGGACAGGTTTTATAGGTGTAATGCTGTTTAGGCCTGGTGGTTGGTCGGCACGTAAAGTGATGATCCATTTCGTTTCCCTTAATTCTGTTAAATTTTCTATATCTCCTTTCCTTAAGCCAAAATGTACAATGTCTATAACTTTAAATACGAAGGAATGATTCTTATATAAATTAACATGTAATGCTAACGCATTATGGACATCTTTGTTAGCAATGTCCCTTTGATGCCTTTGTATTCGTCTTTTGAACATTTGATTAGTCTTGCCCACATACAAAGAAGGACAAGACTTGCATGTGGCTAGGTAGATCACATTAGTGGTGGTACAAGTTGCTTTTACATTAAAAGTATAGCTTCTCTTAGTTCTTGGATGTTCAAATTGATTGCTATTGACTATTAGGGGACAGACGATACAATGGCCACATCTAAATGTGCCTTTACGACCTACTATCTGATTTCTCCTGTTCCCATGCAGGGGGACTCTGGGGCCATATTTTGGTTGTCTGTTCTTCAGTTTACGTTTAAAAGTTGGTATCCCACAATTTCATTGGAGTGGGCGGGTAACATAATTATGCATGCAAATTGTATGTTAATCAGAGTACAGATTTGTACCTATTTTCATGGGCTTTTGTCCAGGTTTTTAATGTTTCTAGGTTGAGAGGTATGCTACACAGTACTATATCCTGTTTACTTTTGTTATATTGCTTGGATCTCTATGGACAGTCCTTATTACTGTGTTCATTTGTTTTATCAAACTTCTAACTTTTGGGGTTTTATTGACCTTCTGCAGTATATTTCTATCATTGATCTTAATATGTCTATCTCTATTAAATCAAGCAACTCTTCTCTTAGCTCATTTTCTTCTAAACTGAGGGCACATTTTTTGTTCTTGATTTTCTGTGGACATTCTGTAGGAGGTTCTATAGCACCTTCCTGTGGCACATTCTCTTCAATTTCATCCTGTGTCATCTGTTGCTCTGTCACATGGGAACTCACTAGCCTATCACTACTCATCATAGACTGCATCACAGTTGCCACAGTTTCATTTTCCTTCCCTTTTAGCTTCAAGTGAATGTTTTTACTGGTTTCCTGTGGAAGGCTCCAAAATATATTCTTATGGCAACTGACCAGTTGCTTCCAATTCCACTGGTTTCTCCTTAATCTGGATGTCTATTGCTCTATCCTGCTGTGTTGCTTTCTGAATTAGATTTTCTGCACTGAATCCTTCACTTTGCAGGTACTCCATAACCTCAGTTTCTATTTCTTAACTTCTCCATTACTTATCTCCTTTTCTATTTTTCCTCTTTGTCTTCTTATTTTTTGTATTGTAAAGTTTCCCATGTCTGGTTTCTTTTGCCTATATTTCTCTTCAAATATCTTTGGTGCTGCTCTTTTTGTATTGATTAGTTTTACTTTTTCATTTGCATAGATATTACACCATGTTAAATCTCTTTTTCTTTCCCATGTCCATATTTCCTTTTCAGACGTCTCCTCATCTTCCTTTTTCTCCTTGCTTTGGGGACTCATTCCATCATATTGTGCTGTAACCTGTGTTAGACCTTCTACAAAAAATCCTTCACTTTACAGGCACTCCATAACTTCAACTTCTACTTTTTTAACTTCTACTTTATTAATCTTCTTTTCTCCATTCCTCTTTGTGATATTATTTTCTTTATTGTGAAATTTTCCATATCTGGATGGCTTTGCCTGTATTTCTCTTCGAATATCTTTGGGGATGATTTTTTTGTATTCATTGATTTGGCTTTCAGCTTTGCATAAATATTACACCATATCAAATCTCTCATTCTTTTCCATGTCCATATTTCTTTTTTATACTTTTCAATAATCTCTAGGTTTTGTTGTTTATATTTTCGCACTTCCTCAGATGTTTCTTTTTCCAAACAGATCAAAATTTCTTGGTCTATATAAAGTTTTTCACAAATCTTTTGTATTAATGAACTCAAATTTGTATTTGAAGCTTCTTGTGGAAGTATTTTTTTCTTTCCTCTAATTTCTCTCTTAATCTTTTTATATATCTTGTGTCTGAAAATTCTTGTCTTTTTGCATAATATTAACATTACATAATATCTTTCTTTTCCTCAATAATCCTCTCTATCAAATTTGTGGCTCTTCTTTAGCCTATCAGGTTTTGTGATTTTTGTGGACTGCTACTTCCTTGTATGACAGGGTGGCCATCCTCACCTGGGTCTATGTCACTTTATCGAATGGCTATTCAACAAACAGCCATTCATCAAACTCCCTATTTATCAAAGCCGCTATTCACTGATCTGTGAATTTTAACTAGGGGAAATCAGTGGTTGGCCAACCAAGCCACCGTAAAAAACAAACAAACATAAAATTTAAAACCTATCATTTAGATATAGACCATCCTCCCCCTGGGCTTGGCCTGACCCCATTGTAGGAATGTTTCTTTATTTTGAGGATTCTACACTGTCATTTTTTTTTCAGTCCTGGCAGCAGTGTGCCTACCAAGATTGGGCACTTTTTTATCCAAGGTCTTGTGCATCCTGCTATCCTTTTTAATTTGTGACCTACTTCTGTCTATGATATATGCTATATAAAATACAGTCTATATATCAGTGTCGTCTTGGTGAGATTTTGTGAAAAACAGGGTCCACCCTGTGAAGGTACTCACCAAGGTATGAAGATGAATTTAATTTCAGCAGTACTATTCTCCTTTGCTTGTTGCTGTATCATCTCTCCATTCGGATCCCTATCACTTCTCCATTCAGATCCCGGTCATCTCTCCATTCGGACCCCATATCATCTCTCCACTATGACCCCATATCATCTCTCTATTTGGACCCCACAGTGTATCTAAGGTCCCATCAGATGTTGATACCTGAGTCACTCAGTGCCTGTATCATCTTCTTTTGTGTGTCTGCCACAACATGTTGCAGTGCCAGCACTGACACCAGCTGAAACTACCAACACTTGCTGTTGAGCTATCACTGCTGCTGCTCTGCCTACACTGACTCCACCATGATCTCTCTAAACCACAACATTCAAAATAGGTGGGTGATGGCAGCCAGCACTGCCATTTTATATATCTCTGAATCACTTTACCATCTTGGCCTCCTGCATTTCCTTATTTTACATTGCTCATTTGTGTGGGCTTTCTTATTTGCATGCAGTTGTGCACTTATTTGTATAGATTGCATATCACACAGTTTTGACCACTGCTCTGTCACACAGTCTGTGTAACTGAATCACCCTCATCCTGCACATCCTGAACATAGCTCCTTCATGCATTATTTTCACTTTGATCTGTGCTACCCCTTATGAATCACAGCCTATGTCTAATTCAGAAATAAATATGTTGGGGAAGATTATTCTTCCATCTGTAAGAAAGTAAAGCATCTTTTGGTCATCAACTATTTATTTATTTATATATAGTTCTTTATCTGGGAAGTGCACTGATCAATATCGACCAATTTCAGGCTAGGTCACTAGGTGAAAATAAAATGTTGAGATGTTCTCTTTATTCTTTTTTTTAATAAATCAAATGAAAAAAGGTAATTTTCCTCCTGCTTTTTATTTGTGTAAACTTGACATCCATCAGACAATTTATATACAATCCTATTTAATCTATACAGATTATCTTAGCTTCTGCCATGTAAAACTAATGGGATAATTTGCAGGCTTAGTCAGCTTACACTGGGATGACTGAAACATGAATGCATTAAGACTTGGAAAAAAGAAACCTGAAGGGACTGAGTGCATTCAAAATTATTTTAAAAAAATTCAGAAATCTTATTAAACGTTCAAATTATTCTAAATTAATTTATGTACAGTGCCTGAGGGGTACGAAACAAGTAATAATAGTAATATATTACTGATTATGTGATGAAAACAACCTTCTGGAAACTGCCTGGGGGTAACTAGCAAGTGATAATACATACCTGATTACTGATGAAAACAACCTTCTGAGGAAGAATACTGCAGGACCTAATTCAATCCTGCAGCCATTTAGACAACCTCTCAGCTCTTAACACCAACAATAGGAGACTAATTTTACTGGGGTACTGCCAAAGCTTTCACACAAGCTGTTCAAAATGGGAGAATGGCATAACTATGCATTATATGGGAATGTTAAGTACAAAATGGGAGGATGACACAGCTATGCATAATGTGGGAATGTTAAATACAAAATGTGAGAATTACATAGCTCTGCATAAAGTGGGAATGTTTAGTTAAAAATGGAAGAATGACATAGCCATGCATAATGCAGGAATGTTAAGTACAATAATAAAGCTTGTACTAATTGCTCATTAGTGGAATTTCAGATTTGATGCACGGCATGACAAATATTGTTCATCACCCTTCTGACACCATATATCATGAGCCAAAAAAGAAATCACTAAAACAGCCACACATCCTTCAGCAAATAATCTTAAAAGCAGAATTTATGGGGGAATGAACTGAGAGGCTTACTTTGTGATAGTGCCACTCTGCCTGGCAAGCTCCAGGTACTGCTAAAAGTATTTTTTACATTGCTCACTAGAGACATGTTAAAACAGATGCATCCATCTGCATATTACTTTCATACACTGTGTTTTTATTCTGTACACAAAATAATGGGAACAGAGAGACAGAGACAGACAGACCTATCGACAGGCAAAACTATTAACTTTGACTTAAATACCTTCACTTTACACGTGCAGTTATTTTTTCAGTGAAATTAATCCTTCTTTTCCTCCCAAATGTATTGATAGTATTAAAATTATTTAATTATTATTTCCTGTCTACATATCTATGTGAATTAGTTATATATGTATAGTACTTCATAAGTTGTTTTAGAGCCTTCTATATAGGTATTTTTTTTTTTTTACTGTGAATGCAGTGCAAAGTATCTCTGGGCACTAAGACTGAAAATTCAGGAACTATTTGTATTTTTTCTCCTGTGAGGCACTGCCTTCCATGTGAGGAGTTTTTCTCTTAAACATAACTAGTATACAGGTTGCCAAATCTCACAGCTGGCATTTTAGTTGCAAGTTCCATATTGCTCTGAAACAAGATTGCACCAAACCAAATGGACTGCATCCATCAATTAATAATAAAAGGAAACAGAAGGACAGCACTACATATTAGAGATGTGTAATATCTCTTATTGTATAAGAATAAAAAAGTGTCTCACACTCTGTGATGACACTACTGCATTCTCATACTCTGTTTCTTTCTCTAATACATCGACTATAAAATTTCTTGTGTGCACAACCATTGCTAGGTCAGCTGTTGCCCTAAGTAGTTCCTCAGTCTGACACTCCCTCAACTCAAATCAAAACAAAGTATCCCTAGTAAGCACCTTGCTACACTTTGGTACAGTTACTAGCACACACCAGACTTCAGTCATAACTGCGAATGCCAGTGCTGTACCAGTGATGCATGAACACCTGTTATGGCTCCTAACATGTTGCTCCCAGGGCACCTGTAAGTCAACTGTTGCCCTAAGTAGTTCCTCAGTCTAGCACACCCTAAATTCAAAGCAAAACAAAGTATTCCTACCAAGCACCTTGCTACAGTTTGCTAAAGTTACTAGCACACACCAGGCTTCAGTCATAACTGTGAATGCCAGTGTTTTAGCAGTGCTGCATTATCACCTGTCATGGCTCCTAACAGACTGCTCCCAGGGCACCTGCCCCTTTCACCCCCTCACCACACATTAGTTGCGTATATCCTTGTACACTCTGGATGGGATTCAGCAATAACCAAGATGGGTAGCATCTATAACCACGAGAAGGCAGTTGTCTTGGCAATCTTAGAAGTGAGTCTGGTGTAGTAGTGTTTTAGTGTCTATTCAGCAAGATTTGTCTGTCTATAACTGAGACCAGTAGTGGTAATGTGATGTAGCTCATGAGAAAAATTAATAAACTACATTATTACTATTAGGAATTAGCTCATTTCTGTAGGTGTCCATTGTGTTATACCAGGGTACCAAAGACCATGTTGTCACTAGTGAAGGGCAGGGATTAGCAGACTGGTAAATAGAAGTGAGGTCATGATTTTTATAGAGTTGGGAAGATTCTTTGCTAGCCTGCTAGTTAAGGGAGTGTCCAACTTATATCTTTCCATTGGTGGCCAGGGGTAGGAGCCAATCATAGTGAACAGTGAACTGATCTCTGACTGGCACAGGTACAACAATGATAACTAAATGTGATATGAAGAAAGGCTAAGTCAGCTGGCTTTAGTTACTGATCTGACTGGCACTGATATTGGCATTGGTATAGTGAAGGCCTACTACTGTATTCACGGCTGTAATACATTGGGTTAGACCTACAAGTCAGTGACACAACAGAAGGAGATGACTGTGGCAATGATCACTAACAGGATAGGTAAGAGGTGCAGAAAACTTTAATCAAATTTTTCAGAGGCTGCTGATCACCATCAACATGCACCTGATCTCCTGTTAGTGCATTTGTCACTAGGAGGGTTTGAGTGTGGTGAATGTGCATGTGCACATGCGTGCATGTATGTGTGTGTGTGTGTGTGTGTGTGTGTGTGTGTGTGTGTGTGTGTGTGTTTGTGTGTGTTTGTGTGTGTGTGTGTGTGTGTGTGTATTTATTGTGATCTAGTACCCCAGGTGTGTGATACAAGTTCCAGTTGGAAACTGAACAAAAATAAGCCAAATTATAAATATTTAAAATGGAGGTGGAGTCAATGTCATGAAAAGTAGGGACAGTCCTCCCATCATACTCCTTATAATGAGAAGGGAGAGTCTCTCTGAGTGTAGACATGGAGGAACAAAGACAGAGAGAGAGAGAAATAGAGAGAGATATGGACATGAACTGAACATAAGCACTTACAGAGATCAGAGGAAATATCAAGAAAAATAGCTTGGGAGCTGCTAGCTTGCAAAGTGCCTGAAGGATTCAAACTTTTGCTGAAAAAAATGTCACAGTGTAGTTTTAAGTATTGCTCTAATATTATATTAATGTACAATTTAAGAAAGTATTTGAATATTGTGATACATCTATTCTGGAAATAAAGAGTGTTTTCTTCGTTTTGGTTCCTGTATCCTCAACTTAAGTATGAAAAGTTTTCATTTTATTTATTTATTCTTCATTAATTACACTAATGTCTAAATAAATGGTTTGTCATTAGAAATACTATGTTTTTTCCACACTGGTGGGAAATGTGGGCACTGGGGCAAAAAAAAAATATTTCCTTTGACTGGGTTAGACACACCAGACTAGTGGCCTCTTCTCAGGGGAGGACCAGGGTGGTATTTATACTACTAGGGAAAATTTGATCAGTGCATTTGGAAATTCTCCTTCTCATTTTGATAAGTACCACTGGACTTTTTACAATCATATAAGTTACCACCACCTCAAGCAGATGCAAAATTGGTTTAACAAATCATCCAAAGGATGACACACTCAAGAGTACAACCCCAACCCCCCCCCCCCTCATGCTGCAGTGTAGCATCAGTGATTTGAAGATGAATCCAGTCACCTGATCTGGGAAAAGAACCCATAGCCTACTTGTTTTCCAGACCAGAGTTGAGTGTGCTACCTGATATATTCTAAACTGCTTTTGACTTAGTATAAATCGACCAAAAGATAAATTCAAAGCATGTGTTGCAAGGAAAGTAGGATAGTAATGCTCTCAAAGAAGCATTGTCAAATGAGCTTTAACTGAGTGCTAGATCAATGGTGTGTGTCAATGAGGAGTTATAGTAACAAGCTGTGAACTGTTTTCTCCAAACCATGCATGTTTTAATCGCTACCTGCAAAGTCTCTCATGGTGGACACAGGAAAGGGCACATATAGACTAGCCTGGGACTGAAGAGAGGTTCTGGTCAAGCATAGAGGAAACATGGAGCTAGTGGCGTACCAGGAGGTAATGTCTTGATAGACAATGGATAAGAAGAAAACAGACAAAGCAGTAATCTTCAGGAACTGATCTTCAACAAAGAGTATCAATGCCCAAAGGATGCAACATGCTACTATTGCAAAAAGACTAAAAACTGGAAGTAACAAACTACTGTGTAGCATGGACCTTGTGAACTGGAAACCACCACAGAGAAGAGGCGTTTTTATTATTTTATTTTCTTTTACTTCCACCACCCTCTTCAAGTATGCAATAAGACAAAAAATGTTTCTGTTTCTTCTGGAAATAAAACAATGTATACATTTATTTTATTTATTTATTTATTTTACATTTGTTGACCGGGATTGTCCGACTGAGCTGAAGAGCCCTTTTTCAACAGAGGCCCGGGGAGAAAAGCTCCAACATATTATACAATTTTCATTATAAATTAGCATTAAACAGCAACGTTATAGGATTATTACAATGCATTAAGTAGCAATACAATCTTATATAGTGTCAATAATCAGGAATATAGCACAACTATTTCAAGATGTATAAAAATAAATTGTCATTAAGATGAATATAGTTTTTAGGGTAAGTGGTTACAAAAACCCAGTTTTATCATAATGTAGTTGCATGAAGGCAAGACAATTACAATAGAATGTTTCTCTGAGGCAATTTGCTTAATAGATTTTGGAAGACAGTAGAAAGAGTAGTCAAGGAAGATTAGAGAGAGCTTGTGAGAAGAGTGAGTTAAGGGCAGAAAGTAGATTAAAGTATGGGAAGTAGGGGATGTTTAAAGAGGGAGAGTGCAGTGGCAGGACCAGTGACTTTTAAAGTGCTCTTTGGTGGCTGTCTTAAATTAAGGTGTGTAGGGGTCCTGATTTCTAGTGGAGTATATTCTAGGCAATATTGGGGTGATAGCTGTATATGTTGCATCCAAATTTAGTCTTGGGTTTGTAGATTTGTAGTAGGTCTTGGTTAGAGCTTCAGAGAGGTCTGGAGGGAGAATATGAGAGGGGATAGTGCTGGGCAGTAGGAAGGCTGGTATAGGATAGAATAGAATGATCTGGAGCTGAGAGAGAAGAAGCTGGTGGGGTAATTAAAGCCAGTTTAGGTATTTTAGAGAGAGACAGTGATGGGATTTGTAGGTTTGTTGGGCAGCAAATCTAGCTACCTTGTTGTAGGTAGATTTGAGTTTGGTCAGGAGTGCTGAGTTAAGATTTGTGAGAATTTGAGAATTGTACATTAGACTAGGTAGAAGGTAGGTAGGAGAGAGAGTAATCTTGGCTTCAGAGGTAAGGAATTTCTTGTTATGGTAAAGGACCCCTAGTTTTGAATGAGTCTTTTTGATACAGTTATTAACATGCAAGTCAAATTTAAGCTGATCGTCAGTGGTTACGCCTAAGAGCTTAGTGCTGGATTCTACCTGAATGGGAGTGTTATTAAGTGACTGTATGGAGAAGGAGGGTTTAATATTGTTGAACTTTTTAGGTAGGAAGAGTAACAGCTTTCTTTATTTATGGTTAAGGATGACCTGGTTGTTGGAGAGCCATGTTTCAGCTAAGTAAAAAGATGCTTGAGTAGCTGAGAAGAGCTTAGAGGGAGAGTTGGCTGTGGTGATGACTATAGAGTCATCTGCGTATTGCACTAAAGATGACTGAGGACAGGAGGTATAGAGCTGATTAGTAAAGATATTAAAAAGTAAAGGCCCTAGGATAGACCCTTGAGCTACACCCATTTTAACAATGACAGGAGGGGAGAGTGCAGAGTACCATCTCAATGGTTGAGATCTATCAATGAGGTAGCTGGAGAATCATGCAACAGTATCAGAGGAAAAGTTGAGGTTATGCAGTTTGTGCAGCAGAAGAGAATGTGAGACAGTGCTGAAAGCTTTTGAGAGGTCCAAGATTAGGCAAGAAATAAGTTTATGGTCATCCATGGCTATAGAGACTGTGTTGAGGAAGGATAATAGAGCTGTAGTGGTGCTATGTTTGGGTCTGAATCCATACTGAGTGGGTGTAAGCAGACTTTCCTGTATTAGATACTGCATAACTTGTTTATGAATACATTTTTTAGTACTTTAGAGAGAGGGGAGAGGATAGCGATAGGTCTAAAGTTGGAGATATCAGAGGAGTTACCTCCTTTGTGTATAGGTAGAGTGTAGCATTGTTTCCAGATGGAAGGGACTTTAGATTCAGAGATAGAGTGATTAATTAGGATAGATACAGGGAGAGCAAGAGAGTGTCAGCTGCTAGTAGAAGAAAAGTGGAAGGAATATTGTAAGCTGATGCTGAGAATGTTTTTAATTTAAAGAGTAGAGTTTTGATGTAGCTAGTAGGTACAGGTTTGAGGGAGAAGGTATTTGAGGAGACAGGAGTAGGTTCAGAAAAGTTGGAGATGTTAGTAGTAGAGGAGTTTGGTTTACGGTTCAGTAGCTTAGATATTGAATCGATAAAATAGGTATTGAAGATAGTGGCAGTTTCATCAGATGTCTTGATTAAATAAATGCATTGGCTTGTGAAACTGTTTTGCTAATAGGAATAACACAGTTTTGCTACGATAAACATTACAGTACTTTGCAAGTCCTGAGTTTTACAGTGGTGGTGGTGTAGTAAGGAGGGAACATGACTTTCCCTGACATCCTTTATGACTGGCACTAGCATGAATTAAGGGGAAGATACTAGGCTTTTAATGTTAATGAAAGCTACCTCCACTGAAAGCAGAAGAAGACTGCAGTGAAAGCAGAGCACAGCCAATGTATATATAATTGCCAGTGCTTCTCAGTGTTAAAACAAAGCTTGTCAGCACTAGCAAATAAGTCTGGTCTGCAACAGGATTGCTCTCCAAGAAGCACATCAGTTAAATAATAGACAAATGCTGGTTATTGGAACACATTATCCTAGGACCACTTAGTGAATTCCACTGATGAAGTTCCACTACTTTTTGCTGCTTGACTGTATCAGACTGAAGAAATCTGTTACTTAGTCTTGGTTTACCCATCATCCTTTCCAGATTCTATCTATCCTACTGTGTGAAATAATCAAATGCCTTGCTTAAGTCCACATAGACTACATCTACCAGCACTTCAGGGTCAGGGTGCAGCTAGCTAACTACGTCAATCAATGTGGTAAGACCACCTCCTGCCTTCATGTGGAATTACAACTTTCATGTCCTAGATGCAAAAATATTACAAGATAAGGTAACAATTATGCAAGAAAATGCTAATTAATGCAGCAATTAAGCAATAAAATATTAATTTTCAACAAGTTCTGAAAATATTGAACAGCTAAAATAACTTTCTTCGAATCAGTGTAAAACCTGCAGGTTACTCAGATCCAGGAATATGCAAACATTATTAGAGACCACCCCCATTACCTGGTGGATTTTAGCTAGTTATTGAACAGGACTAAAGAACAAGCCCCCCCCCCCCCTTACACACACACACACACACACACACACACACACACACACACACACACACACACACACACACACACACACACACACACACACACACACACCCCACGGGAAGGAAGTCTTAGACAAATAATATTCAGACTGCTTATTTGTTTGATAAGGAAGTTTTCTTGAGGGTTTCTACTGGGGGAAACCCTTCCTTCTCATTGGCTCCGGTGTAAAAATATTTCAGAATTTTGCCCCTGAAATACTAAGCTCACTTTATTATAGGAATGCCCTTTTGACCAACTTCAAACTTACTGCTGAGCTACTAACAAAATAAGAGAGTAAGAATTATTTTTCCATCTCCTGACCCAGTTGTAAAATTCATCCAGGAGAACAAGTCTGCAAAATAGACCTCTAAAATGTCTGTGTTGGGTCTTGCTCTACCTTCCCAGAATGTCCACTGACTGCAAAAATATAAAAGAAAATTAGATGGCCATGGAAATCTGCATCAATTCCTTTAGCCTTTAATAATATGCAACTCAATCATTCAACTAGTGGTATGAGCAATCATGGAAAAACTAGGAAATCAGCCACATTTGTTTAGAAACCCACTATCAAGGCAATGTGGCCTTCAGCACTACCTTTACAAAAGCACTATGACCCTGTGAAGAAAACTGAAATACAAGAGGAAGACACATACAGCTCATGTCCTAAACCAGCTGAAAAGAATATTCAATTTCCATAAGCCATGCATCAAACCCAAATCTTCTCTGGCAAAGGAATTAAGAGACTTTCAATCAACATCATATCCCAAATAAAAAAATGTATAATAAAACTACAGCTGACTTTGTTGTACATTTGTTAGCTAGTTATGCTTGCTACCAATTTCATCCTTCTTGTGTCAGCATTCTGTGATGACTTTCCTCAGGTAGGTACTCACCAATTCTTTGGTCCAAAGCATCTGTGATGGCACAGACTCAGTATCTAATAATGACATGCCTTCTGCCTGCTTAATAGCAGAAGTAGCTACTCCTTCAGATACAAAATCCCTTACATTTCCCTTTCTTCTTTAAGTTTTATTGCCAAACCACTAACAACTTAGCTGACAATTCTACAAACACTTGAGACTGAATTCTTCCTCTGAAAGAAAAGATTTGAAGAAGTTGTTGGAAAAGTTGAAAAATAACACTTTCATTTAAAAAGGTAAAATTGTAATAGGATGCTGAACACTATCTGGGTGAGAGAAATGGTGATGAGTCTGAATAAAAACCTAGAACGGGATTGCACAGGTTTCAGGTCCTCCCTGTGCTAGAAAACAAAAAAGCAGATGAGAGATGAGGCTTGAGTTACTTCAGCTAAACAGTGGGGACACTTCTCTTCAAAACCAGATATGATCTAAAGACTTGCCCACAATATTCAGAGTGTTGTGGTAAGTAAGATGTTATGAGAACAGAGACCTCAGTGACTATTGTGGTAGGTAATTGCTTTCATGTGAATATGTGTGTGTGTGTGTGTGTGTGTGTGTGTGTGTGTGTGTGTGTGGGCGCGCGTGCGTGTGTGTGTGTATGTGTGTGTGTTGCAATGTTTAGCAAATTCTTCATCCTTCCTTAAATTTACACATCAATTCAAAAATAAATGTATTAATTATTTAGATGTCACTATTAGTTTAGACAGTGATGGGTTCTCATCCAACATTTTTAGAAAACCCACCTGCATATGCATTTTACAAGTTGTCACCCTTATCATTGCAAAAATGAGTATTTCTAAAGAGCAATGTATCAGATTGGCTAGAATAATTTCTAAAAAGAGATATGCTGGAAGTTGAAATGGACAAACTTTGCAGAGTGTACCCAAAGAAATTAGTTATTGATGGGTTCAGGCACCTAGGCAGTGAAACATTTCCCTGTGGTACATTTGGCTGGGGACACATGGCTGAAGTAACAGTCAGCTGCAGAGAAATATGGCTGTTGTGAATTCCCTGTGGGCAAAGAGATGCGCACCCTGCCATGCTCACAGCTTTAATTACCAAATGCATGGAGGCAGAAGAAGTAATGAGTGTTGTGCTCAGTGTACAGTAAATACGTATGTAACTACAACATGTAGAAGTGTGCTACAGCATGGAGGAAACCCTGCAGGCTACTGTAGTCACATTTATGCTACAGTATGAGTTTTAGGTAATGTTCCCTAGACACTGTGGAGGGGATAGTGGTCCACACACACCGATTATAAAGGCACTGCCCATTGTGCACTGCTTTTTTACTGCCACTGATATGCCTTCTGGCCAGCCTGCTGCTGAGGCCTGCCATATTTCCTGCTGTCTCATGTTCCCTTGGAAACCATGGACATTGTTTTCTCCCTGTGTATTTGGTTGTTGAAGTTGTGGGCATGGCAACACATTCTTCTCTTTGCCTACAGAGAATTTGCAAACAGCCATATTTCTCTGCAGCTGACTGTCACTTCAGGCATGTTTTCCCAGTCAAATGTACCACAGGGAAATGTCTCGCTGCCTAGGCACCTGAACCCATTATTGACATTTCTGTGGAGGTGACCAATGAGTGGGGCCACAGATATAAGCCCTTTTATGCATACAGTCTAATCTTACAAATCAAGAAAATAATTACTGTAACAAAACAGGCAAAGTCTTGAAAGAGTGATGGTGTTAAGTTATTCCATTAATTCTTATGAAATGTGTAAAATATTGAATGCCAACTGGAATATTTTTAAAGGTGACACTTGATTACTAGCCACTGTAGGAACTACACCTCACTTTGTCTACAAGGCAGCATATAATACAAATAATCTTTTAGAGAAGAACATTAACAATATTAGTTACAACCTCGTAATTGACACCATTAGGAGAATGTCCAAATGTGGAAGGTGTAATTACTGTTTGGATGCCCTTTTGGGTGGAAAAATAGTTTTAGATTTGGTTAAAAAAACATATGTTTATCCAAAAAATGGAATATATATATCCAGTAGGGTAGTTTACATCGCAAAGTGTTCTACCTGTTCAGTATTTTATATTGGTAAGATGGAGAGGAAGTGAAACAAAAGGATTTACAAACACAAATATTGGGTCTATATTAGATCATTGAATGCTTAAAAAAGTGAACGGTGATTAATTGACCCAATGTAAGCGAAAGCTTACAATGTCGAAGTGTCAGAACAGCGATTTTTTTTTCCAAGGGAAAAAAAAATCGCTGTTCCAACAAAAAATAAATAAATAAAAAATTTCAAACATTACATTAAGTGGGAGGCTTCGCCCCCACACCCCCCAATGTGAGGGGTGCACCCCCCTACTTAAATATACCAACTCCGTGACCGCACTGCAGTGCCGAAAACAGCAAAGTACTGAAGTGGCGAAGCGAATTCTTTCCCAGGGAAAGAATTCTCTTAACAGCCACTTTGATATTTTGCATTTTCAGCCTTTTAAGTTCAGCCAAGATGCATTCAAAAGAATGTGTCTTCGGTCTTCTAATATAGACCCCAAAAATTACATGAGAAGTCACACTGGTTTCAAATTTGCTGTGTTGGATTTTACTGATTATAACTTCAAGGGAGGTAACTGGGACACTGGGTTAGAATACTGGGAACTGTGCTGGCAGTTAAAATGAAATGCTGCAATTTCCCAGGAATTAATGATCAGGTCTCCATTGCCCCCTTGTTGAAATTAAGGGAATCCAAACTTTAATAAATGCATTTTTTGTCAGATAGGCAAGTCATTGTTTGGGCAAGTCATTATTTTTAGAGTTTATTGATTGTATAATCTACATTTATTATGTACAGTTTTATTTATATATATATATATATATATATATATATATATATATATATATATATATATATATATATATATATTTTATACACACAGTTTTTATTCATTATGTTTATCTTTGTTGCATTTAGCCAGCAGCAACAAGAATAAGCTTATGGAATACTAGTCATTTCAGTTTTATAAAGCTTTTAGCATGATTGCACTGATATATATTTTGGCATTAACCTCCTCTTGTTTTATTTAAATATTCTTATCCATGGTTTTATGTTTAATTTAGTATGCAGTTTTAGATTAGTTTTTTCATTTGTAGATTTGTGTAAATGACTTTAATAGGTTGTTATTATTCAGTTCATGCTTATTATTTAGGTGAGCTATTTATATGGGACTACCACCTGTGGTATCATGGTTCTGATTAAGTCTTAGATTATAAGACAAAAATGCTGTTGTTAGTATATGTGGCATTAAACTTAATTTATTTATTTGTATTTTGTGGACTCCATTATAACTTGTATCTAAATAGGGGATTGTCCTGTTCTTTCTGAGCTGCTCCAGTACACTTTTCTTGGTATTTTTTCATCTAAGATAGGGCCCCCACTTTTAAGTCCTATCCTCTGTGCATGTTTGCTTCATGAGGGAAGTGACAAGCAGCCTTGCCCTCTCATTTCTGAGCAAGGGGGATGGTTTTCACAGTCCGCACCAGGGAAATTGCACCATCCTGTATGCTCACCCAGCACCTGTGTTCATCCTTCTGCATGGGAAATGTGAGCAAAGCATGCCCCTTCATTTGTCTATCTCCCTGCCTGACTCCTTCCATGTCAGGGTTGCTAATCAAGTCTCAGTTGCTGGATCACAGTCATGGATCAGTTTATCTGCACTTTATAATCAGCCACGGTAGTGATATTTAATGTCACCAACAACTCAGTCAGACTGTACTATATCATCATCAGAAAAAAACATGTCAGAACTGAGAGACTTAAACTATGATTGCATACACTTGTATTTAATGGATATTTGGAGAGCTGTACACCTTTAGCAATACCAATATACTTTTGCCACTTGTGAAAGTTTGAAATCCAGACAGTACAAAGGTACAACAGGGACAGGACAGAGAAAATACAAGGAAAATTAAGTACATTATGCAAAATTAAAGAAACATACCTGATTTTCCTTGTACTTTCTCAGTCTGGTCTCTCTTGTATCTGTCAACAGTCTGGATTTCAAACTTTATTTTTATTAAAAAAAAAAAAATAGCAACAAAGATCTTCCTTTGCCTGTCACTTCCTTTTCAAAGCACTGATATACTGCGTACGCGTGCTTATGCTCAGTACATCAAGAAAGACCCAGGATACCGAAAAAAAGTGGAAGAACATAGCGCCATTATACAAAGACATTATTTAAGAAAATTAAGTACATTTTTTCTTAAATAATGTCATTCGCCCTCATGATTAAACCACACCAACCGTGGGTAAATCTTCAACACACCCACGTCATTGGTTATTGCCATATTATTCACATCTCTCCGTGCCATACTTATAAGTACTTATTTTTCCTCTCAGACTTAAACGTACTCTGCACATGCTTTATTATGAAATTTTGCCTTCCAAAATAATGATAAATAAATTATTTACTTATTCTTCTTCTTCTTCCGGCTTTTTCCCGGTTAGAGGTCGCCACAGCAGATCATCTGTCCACTCATGATTGGCAGTGGAGTTTTACGGTGTCGAGTTGCCAGCCTGGCGCCCAACCTTCCACAGAAGGCACACACACTCACACCTAGGGCCAATTTAGAGTGTCCAATTCACCTACTGCATGTCTTTGGAAGGAAACCGGAGCAACCAGAGGAAACCCACGCGACCACAAGGAGGACATGCAGACTCCGCACAGAAGGCACCCCAGCTGAGGATCGAACCGGAGAACCTCTTGCTGTGAGGCAGCAACGCTAACCGCTGCACCACCGTGGCTGCCCCAAATTAATTACTTATTAAACCTCTGAAAATGAAAATATTGCAAACATATACAAGTTGACACAGAGAAAGGACAAAAAACACACAAAACTCTTCTGCTTGCAAACCCAGATGTCGGTACAAGCTTCCATTCCTCTCATCTGCATATACCATTTATCAAAATATACCATCTCTGAGTTTGCACTAACTCCGAGAAAGGAGAAAAGGTTGATAAGAAATGCAAAACTCACCTTTTCCCTCTTTTCAGAGTGGAACACAATACTCAGTATGTCATTACGTCGGCACCAATCTTCCCATAACTTGATGCACGGCAACTATCCTCCTGCTGTGATAGTTTAATTTAGTAGAAAATTATGTTCTGGTAAAACAGCTCAGGAGTCATGTTTAATACATTTTCATCATGTCCTTCGCTGTGAGAAACAAAACCAAACTTTATACAACATAAAAAAATAGCTCTTTCTAACCAAGTTTGTGGTGTTCCATTTCCATTCATCTGATTTACAATTCTAAGAACTTTAAACACAGAGAATCAAGGAAAACTAATACAATCACATAAAATAAGTGTTCAGGCTATGTCATTACTGCAGAGGACTTGTTTCCATGTGAGCATTAATCTGTTTTCATTATCCTGCTTCAGACGAAATCTAATACCATTCGTGGCATTACTGTTCTCTGTCTCTCTCTCTTTTTTTTGTGCTAGTTCCTTCCTGATATACTAGGAGGTATACAAGATTGGAGTTTTCCATGGCATCACTTGTGTATAATCATTGTTATCATTCATAATGTAAAAAAGGCAATTTATTATCTTTGGATTCATCAGTGTTTGAGTATTTGAATATGCTTATGCTCCAAGTTAAAGAAATAGTTATTTGCTAAAAAAAAATATATATTCTCTCAGGCTTCTGCACAGGAATCATTTGAAATTATAAACATGACACCTAGACTGAATCAACAGAGTGCTGACTTCACATAAGACAAGTGCTAAGTATAATGTTAGTAAAAATTAACAAGCAATTAGGCCTTTCTGTTTCTGCATAATACTCAAAAACATGGTGCTTAAATCTTGTAATTACCTACACCAGGAATGATGGATTTTTAATAATAGAAGATTGCTGACAATGGCAAACCATACATTATATATATCTTGCCTAATTAACTGGTAAAAGGCTGAGCTCTTACTTTTTGACATTATATATAAAACAATCACAATGGAATGTCAAAATGACATCTTCTGAAAACTTCTACAGTTCTGAATTTGCCATTCTTGTTTCAGGCACAGAACAATCGGCGTAGATGTTTATTTTTAACAACTTCTGCCCACACTGGAAGTGGAAAAAGGAATACAGGACATATTTTTGTCATTATTCACATCCCAATATTGCTGAGTAGCTGCAACAGGGCATATGTGTAACTGCTTACAAAAGTATTTTAGTATCCGTTACTATTGTGTTGAACTTAAGCAGATAATGTTCTTAGAATGTTTGTGAAGTTTGGGAACTTAAAGGAATTCCTAAATATATGATCTCCATGAAGCAGAATTTATGTTACTAATTCCCTTATGCTCAAAAACATACTTCAGTGAATTCCAGATGCATACATGATAACAGTGGGATGACTGGCCATTGCTAGTGGTAAAGAGGGATAAATCCCTGACTACATCAGGTAACCTGAATTTGATTAGTGAGCTGTGTGCTGGGAATTTAAAACTGTGGCTGAATGTTTAATTTTGCTTTGCTGTTTAGTGAAGCGTGTGCCTGCAGCCACTTCTGCAGACTATTTTTATGAGGCGTACTATATCTCCAGTCCAAAGTCTGATGTCTTGGTGAACCTTTAGAGATATAATTTGTCATGAATGTATTAAAACTGCAGGACAAGCTCTGGGATTCAGAAGCAACCCTACAACTTGTAGTAAGAGCAGCGACTAAAATGGATAGTTTCTTTGGTTGCAGAAAATGTGATTTATAGTCATGCTATCTGTAATAAGACAAGACCTCATTATTGGCTAATTTGCATGTTTCTGAATTCTGCAGTATCACCAATCTTATAAATCAGCACCTCTGCAAGCCCATGCATCACAGATGACAAAAGAACACCTACGTTCACTCTCCCCCACACAAACACACACACACACACACAGACACACACACACACACACACACACACACACACACACACACACACACACACACACACACACACACACACACACACACACACACACACACACACACACACACACACACACATGCTCACATTCAAACACATACTGACATACCCCATACCTCCCACTGATCAGAATCACAAAAGCTGTCTTTCGTGAATACATGTTCATCGACACATATACATCGAAGAACGAGAACAGCGAAGTACCAAAACAGCGAAATGGAGAATGCCGAACAGATTTTCTTGGCCAGCAGGGTGATCATGGGGATGAGGAAATGAATCATTTTCCCAAATGTAGTGTGTTCTCGGAGTTGGTATATATAAGTAGGGGGGTGTGGGAGGCACAGGGGGGCTTGCCCCCCTGAAAAAACATTTGAAAAGGTGTTCTAGGTAAGGTTTGGGCAGTTAGGTTTACCTTACCTGTAAGGCGCTGTTACTTCCAGGAATGCGTTCGGTGTTCTCCATTTCACTTTTTTTGGTACTTTGCTGTTCTCGTTCTTCGATGTTTATGTGTCGATGAACATGTATTCGCGAAACATAGCTTTAGCTATTATAATATA